>NC_058080.1:211247245-211549809 GCF_014858855.1 Bufo gargarizans
TAAGTTGCAGTACTGAAATAAATTAACTTTTGCACGATATTCAAATTTTTCGAGTTTCACCAGTATATTATACAAAGGTGCCATTATATATTATAATTATGGCCCCTCTGTATAATATATAATGCCCTCTCTGTATTATTAGTATATATAATGGTCCCCTCTGTATTATTAGTATATATAATGGCCCCTTCTGTTACTGCTGGGGGCACTATTGGAGGCCTTATTTCTACTAGGGGCCCTATGCGCGGCAGCAGACTTTCCCACTGCGCCGAATACTGAATGGGACGGCGCATGGGGCGAGGTGTTCATGGCAGACGGGGCCAGCAGGAGAACCAACCCTGGCCTGGTTCTGTCAATCAAGACAGAAGGGCTTGGAAATGAGCCTCTAGGAGCAGGTGCAACGCCCCCCCCCTGCTCCTGGAGGCTCATTTGCATATAATAAAAGTAAAAATTACACGAAAATGGGGGCATACTTAAATAAAAGACATGCAGAGTTAAATTCAGGTGACATTTTCACATCTATAATGTCCGCCTGTTTAATATCGAAAATTGGGGTGACAGAAACCCTTTAAGTTATTTTCACCTTATGGTAAACAGTTTTGAAGAGAAAAAAGCAATTAGTGAATTTTTGGGACGTTTTCTTTCCCCTTCTAAAAAAAATACTAAAATTATATTTACTCAAAAATGATGCCATTGAAAAATACGACTTGTTCTGCAAATAAAAAAGCACACAAAAAGTTATGGGTCTTGGAATGGGAAAAAAAATAATAGGCAGCTTCTTAGCCACTTGGCACCGTAAACAATTTTAATTTTTTCTGCATTTCCTCCCAGTCTTCCAAGACCCATATCTTTTTTACTTTTCCATTTACATAGTCACACTAGCGTTCAGGGCACCACTCCCACCCCCGGTTGTGCCAAACCCTACAGAGATTGAGAAGGGGCGCCGTTTTATGAACAGCACCACTCCCACCCCCGGTTGTACCAAACCCTACAGAGATTGAGAAGGAGCACCGTTATATGAACAGCACCACTCCCACCCCCGGTTGTACCAAACCCTACAGGAGATTGAGAAGGGGCACCGTTATATAAACAGCACCACTCCCACCCCCGGTTGTACCAAACACTACAGAGATTGAGAAGGAGCACCGTTATATGAACAGCACCACTCCCACCCCCGGTTGTGCCAAACCCTACAGAGAGTGGGATGGAGCACCGTTATATGAACAGAACCACTCCAACCCCCGGTTGTACCAAACCCTACAGAGATTGAGAAGGGGCACCGTTTTATGAACAGCACCACTCCCACCCCCGGTTGTGCCAAACCCTACACAGAGTGGGATGGAGCACCGTTATATGAACAGAACCACTCCCACCCCCGGTTGTACCAAACCCTACAGAGATTGAGAAGGAGCACCGTTATATGAACAGCACCACTCCCATCCCCGGTTGTACCAAACCCTACAGAGATTGAGAAGGGGCACCGTTATATAAACAGCACCACTCCCACCCCCGGTTGTGCCAAACCCTACAGAGATTGAGAAGGGGCACCGTTATATGAACAGCACCACTCCCACCCCCGGTTGTACCAAACCATACAGAGATTGGGAAGGAGCACCGTGATATGAACAGCACCACTCCCACCCCTGGTTGTGCCAAACCCTACAGAAAGTGGGATGGAGCACCGTTATATGAACAGAACACTCCCACCCCCGGTTGTACCAAACCCTACAGAGATTGAGAAGGGGCACCGTTATATGAACAGCACCACTCCCACCCCCGGTTGTACCAAACCCTACAGAGATTGAGAAGGGGCACCGTTATATGAACAGCACCACTCCCACCCCCGGTTGTACCAAACCCTACAGAGATTGAGAAGGGGCACCGTTATATGAACAGCACCACTCCCACCCCCGGTTGTACCAAACACTACAGAGATTGGGAAGGAGCACCACTCCCACCCCCGGTTGTGCCAAACCCTACACAGAGTGGGATGGAGCACCGTTATATGAACAGCACCACTTCCACCCCCTCATGGCACTAAACCTTAAAGGGGGCAGGAAGAAAGCAGTTATATGAACAGCACCACGTCTACCCCCTCATGGCACTAAACCCTGGAAGGTTAGGACATTTTTTTTAAATAATTTATCTCCTTTCTTATCTCTATGTAAAGCTATTTTTTTTATTCAATGGACACAACGCTGTGTCTTCTACAACTAGGTCTATGAAGAGGCAATTTAAGAAGGGTTTATATAACTTTCCACAGATAAGAAGAGAATTGAGTATTACTGTAACTTGCCTGTTCTGATATCAGACTCCTATGAGAGTAGGTGTTAACGAAGGATATTCAACCATCACTTTATCACTGGAGCTTTAAATCTGTGCCGCGTATATGTCATAGTTATTTTGTGCGGTCTTAGACTACGAAGGAGAGGAGAAGCCCAATGCTCATTTGAGAAAAGATGTAAAAAGGTGCTGAATAAGTAGCATTATTCTCTGCTCATAGTGCCAGCTAGCTGCTGTAAAGGGCCATTTACTGTACATGAGAAGATTATCAGGATGATGTACTTGATATCAAGTATTCATACTGAACAATTGTCAGAATAAATATCATGAATGATTGTTTATTCTGTTTCAAAGAACATTTTGCTGAACATTGGTTGAGAATTTTTTCCTACAAAAGGTTTTGGTTAAAAGGGACAAAATACAACAGATCTCTGTACTTGAATGCCAATATGAATGGGAAAGAATAGTTACTTAGAAATGGACCTTTACTGCTCTGGACTCACTAGATTTTACTCTATGACAAGAATTATATTCATTGCTGAACTTCATAAATGTTTTTAAGCTTGTCGAAATATAAAATAAATCGGGAATATGCTGGTATAACTATATGAATGGCAGGGAATTGCTTTTGTAAAGAAACAATAAATGACAAAAAGAAGGCATTTAAACAGGAGGGTAACAAAGAAGCATTGAAAAATTATAAGGAAGAAAATTGAATATGCAAAAGCAGCCAAACTAGAGACAGAGAGATTAATTGGCAAAGAGAGTAAAACTAACCCTAAAATGTTCTTCAATTACAGTGAGGAACAGAAGTATTTGAACACCCTGCGATTTTGCAAGTTCTCCCACTTAGAAATCATGGAGGGGTCTGAAATTCACATTGTAGGTGCATTCCCACTCTGAGAGACAACATTTAAAAAGCAATTCAGGAAATCACATTGTATGATTTTTAAAGAATGTATTTGTCTTGCACAGCTGAGCATAAGTATTTGAACACCTGAGAAAATCAGCGTTAATATTTGGTACAGAAGCTTTTTTTGCAATTACAGAGGTCAAACGTTTCCAGTAGTTCTTGACCAGGTTTGCACACACTGCAACAGGGATTTTGGCCCACTCCTCCACACAGATCTCCTCTAGATCTGTCAGGTCTCGGGTCTGTCGCTGAGCAACACAGAGTTTCAGCTTTCTCCAAAGATGTTCTATTGGATTTAGGCCTGGAGACTGGCTAGGCCACTTCTTATGGAGCCACTCCTTGGTTATCCTGGCTGTGTGCTTCAGGCCATTGTCATGTTTGAAGATGCAGCCACAACCCATCTTCAATGCTGTGAGAGAAGGAGATTATTGTAAGATTTTGAGCAACAAATGGCCCCATTCATACTCTCCTTAACCACTTTAACCCCGCTAGCTGAAACCCCCTTAATGACCAGGCCACTTTTTACACTTCTGCACTACACTACTTTCACCGTTTATTGCTCGGTCATGCAACTTACCACCCAAATGAATTTTACCTCCTTTTCTTCTCACTAATAGAGCTTTCATTTGGTGGTATTTTATTGCTGCTGACATTTTTACTTTTTTTGTTAATAATCAAAATTTTACGATTTTTTTGAAATTTGAGGAAGGATCGTGTTCTCCCAGACTTACTGTAGAGAACAAAACTATTATACAGAGCCAATTGAATCAAATATACAGACACCTTCTTATACCAGCGTCTGGTTCTGCGGGAAACTAAATACGGAGACAACATCTGGTCATTGAAGTCCACCCCTCCCATGTGAAATTTATAGTCGTGGACTGAGAGGGGCTTTTCAATGACACGGGTTGCTCACTCAATTTGTATTGTCGTGTCTGCGTGAATGGAGGAGAGCATGTAAACGTCACGCTTGTCTCTCCATTTCACCGCGAGCAGTTCTTCGTTACACAAGGCAGCCCTCTGCCCCCTTGCAAGACGGGTGCTAACGAGCCGTCGGGGCCACAGGCGCCAATCTGTTCTAGAAACAAATGCCTAAAGAGGGCCACACTTGTGTAGAAATTGTCCACATAAAGATGGTACCCCTTGCCGAATAAGGGTGACACCAAGTCCCAGACTGTCTTCCTACTGCTTCCCAGGTAGTCAGGGCAACCGACCGGCTCCAGGGTCTGATCTTTTCCCTCATAGACACGAAATTTGTGGGTATAGCCTGTGGCCCTTTCACAGAGCTTATACAATTTGACCCCATAAAATGTATTAGGGACTCGTCTACGCAGATGTTTTGCTCTGGGGTATAAAAATCTGCAAATTTCTGGTTGAAATGGTCTATGAGGGACCGAATTTTGTGGAGCCGGTCAAAAGCTGGGTGGCCTCTGGGATGGGAGGTGGTGTTGTCGCTAAAGTGCAGGAAACGCAGGATGGTCTCAAATCGTGTCCTGGATATAGCAGCAGAGAACATGGGCATGTGATGAATTGGGTTCGTGGACCAATATGACCGAAATTCATGCTTTTTAGTTAGACCCATGTTGAGGAGAAGGCCCAAAAAAAAATTAATTTCGGAAACTTGGACTGGTTTCCACCGGAAAGGCTGGGCATAAAAGCTTCCCGGGTTGGCGGTTATAAATTGTGTGGCATACCGATTTGTTTCTGCCACAACTAAGTATAAGAGCTCCACAGTCAAGAACAGCTCAAAAAATCCCAGGGCCGAACCGATCTGAGCTGTCTCAACCCGAACTCCAGACTGGGCGGTGAAAGGGGGAACTACAGGTGCGGCTGAAGTTGGGGACTGCCAATCAGGGTTTGCCAGCACCTCAGGGATTCTAGGGGCTCTACGGGCACGTCTTTGCGGTGGCTGCGACGGGGTAACTACTGCACGTGCCACCGTACCAGCTTCAACTGCCCTTCTGGTGCTCGCTACTTCACCATGTTGTACGGCAGTGCTGGTACTAGGTCCAGGAAGGGCTGCGCTGCTGGTGTATGCCTCACCACGTAATCCGACAGCACCAGCCCCACTGCTGCTGCTGCTCTTGAAGCGGATCCTGCGCAACCTGCGGTCTAGCGACACGGGGCCGGGTACGCCTGGTGCTATCAGGGACCTCAGCCTCCTCGTCCGAACTTTGGGTCAGAGAGCCACTGCTTTCTACAGGTTCATATTCTGACCCGCTAGATTCATCAGATGAGGGTTCCCATTCCTCATCCGACTGGGTCAGAAGCCTGTAGGCCTCTTCAGAAGAATACCCCCTGTTTGACATTTGGGCAACTAAATTTAGGGGTATTCCCTGAGACTACCCAAGAAAAAAAGCAAGCCTGTCTTACAAATGGGAGGCTAGCGAAGTACCGGAGGCTTTTATCGCCGCAGCGCGTGTAAAGTGATGTGCAGTGATCAAAAAATATATATTTTTTGTCACTGCGGTGGGGCGGGCGTGGGTGAACGCACGTGTGGGCGACCGATTAGGCCTGATCGGGCAAACACTGCGTTTTGGGTGGAGGGCTTACTAAAGTGACACTAATACTATTATAGATCTGACCGTGATCAGTTTTGATCACTTCCAGATACTATAAAAGTACAAATGCTGATTAGCGATACGCTAATCAGCGAATAAGGGACTGCGGTGCGGTAGGCTGGGCGCTAACCGATCGCTAAACTACCTAACCAAGGGACCTAAACTATACTAAAACCTATCAGTCAATACCAGTGGAAAAAAAATGTGACAGTTTGCACTGATCACTTTTTTCCTTTCACTAGTGATTGACAGGGGCGATCAAAGGGGTGATCAAAGGGTTAATTGGGGTGCAGGGGGTGATCTGGGGCTAGTGTGTGGTGTTTGGTGTACTCACTGTGAAGCCTGCTCCTCTGCTGGATACAACCGACGAAAAGGACCAGCAGAGGAGCAGGGCAGCCATATAACAGATCATATTTTCTAATATCATTGGCTGGCAGGTTGCTGACGAAATACTCCTTTAACTTTTGCTGGCCCGCGATGCACATGCGCGGGCCGGCTGTGACCGAAATCTCGCGTCTCGCGAGATGACGCACGGATGCGTCCAGGAGGAGTAAATCAACCACCTTCCGGACGCATCCGTGCGTTAGGCGGTCCGGAGGTGGTTAGTACAGTGCAGTCATCCTGTCCCCTTTGCAGAAAAGCACCCCGAAAGCATGATGTTACCACCCCCATGCTTCATAGTAGGGATGATGTTTTTCCTGCAAACACGAGTGAAGTTTAGACCAAAAGTTCTACTTTGGTCTCATCTGACCATATGACTTTCTCCCATGCCTCCTCGGGATCATCCAGATGGTTATTGGAAAACTTCAGATGGGACTTGAGCAGGGGAACCTTCCGTGCAATGCATAATTTGAAACCATGACGGCGTAGTGTTCTACCGACAGTGACATCCAGGGCACTTTTCCCGTAGACAGTGTCCACTGCAGACAGTAAAATTATCCACGCCACATCTCCTATTTAAAGCGTGCGCATCCCAAAAATATCAGTGACATCCAGTGTAGACACTGCGAACAGTGACATTACCTGTGGTACCTGTCCTGTATAACGTTTCCTCATCATAAATACCTTTGTAAAATATTTGCATACACTTACAATAAAAATATTTGCATACACTTACAAATCCTACACTACTGTACGTGTGACATACTTTCAAGCATATATCATATTTAAAATGAAGAAGGCGAGCAGTAATGGACGGGGAAGTGGCCGTGATGCTGATGGTGCACGCAGAGGCCGTGGCCCTGGGCGCGGATAAACTGTGCCTGCTGCCAGAGCACAAGAAAAACAATCATCCACGATACCTAGCTTCATGTCCCAGTTTGCAGGGCGGCGCAGGACAACGCTTGCGAAGTCAGCCCAGTGCGAGCAGGTGGTCGGTTGGATTATAGCAGATAATACTTCCAGTCGTTTAAAGGGAGTCTGTCACCACATTTTGATATTATAGATCGCTTACATAGCACTGTAGCATAACTGTAGATGATTCAAATGGTACCTTTGTTGTGTTCTTGTAAAGTTCACCCGAGGCAAAAACTGACTTTTATTCGTATGTAAATGAGGGCTCGCAAGTGCCCAGGGGCGGCGTTCACTTCGTTGGAGCCCAGACTGCTCTGCCTCTTTTGCTCATATCCCTGCCCCAGCCTCTGCCAACCTTTCTATTCCCTTGCGTCCTCCTCTCCCAGCGAGATCCTGCGACTGCGCTCTCCCTCGCTGGGCTCCAACGAAGTGAACACTGCCCCTGGGCACTTGCAAAACCTCATTTACATAAATAATCTACAGTTATGCTACAGCGCTATGGGATATTCCGAGGACCTCTTTTCATCGCCTTTACTTTTATATCCTAGCACGCTTAAAGAGGGACATGAGATCTTGTGCACTGATTCCCAACCTCTTGAGCATCCACAGTCACAAGAACATGACGGTGGGGAAGGCAATTAGTGTTTAATGAGGTGGATGATGGATGAGACACAGTTGCCAATGAGTCAACCGCAATTACTGTCTCAAGAGGTTGATGAAGAGGATTAGACACAGTTGTCAATCACTGAGGTTGTGGTTAGGTCAACAAATCAGGAGGATGATCAGAGTGAGGAAGTGGAAGAGGAGGTGGTGGACGATGTGGTCACTGACCCAACCTGGGAAGGTGGAAAGCCGAGGGAGAACAGCAATACAGAGGTGCAGGGATCTGCAGCACTGCAACAGGCTGGAAGAGGCAGTGGGGTGCCAAAAGGGAGAAGGCGGGCCACACCAAACAGGCCCGCAGCTGTTCCACTGAGCACCCCCTTGCAGAAATCTCCCTTGCCAAGGGGTAGATATTCCGCAGTATGGTGCTTTTTTGAGGAAAGTGCGGATGACAAAAGAATAGTAGTTTGCAACCTATGCCATACGAAAATGAGCCAGATCGTGAACACTAGCAACTTCACCACCACCAGCATGATCCACAACATGGCATCCAAGCACCGTAATAAGTGGAACGAACGCCTGGGTCCACAATCTGTGTCTGCGGGTCACACCACTGCCTCCTCTTCCCTTATGTTGCGTGTTGGCCAATCCCCTGTCGAAGGCGCAGGCCCGGATGCCTCCCGCCCCCAAACATAGACCTTTATAAGCACCATCAGCGCCCACATACACTTCCGTGTCCCAGCGCAGCGTCCAAATGTCCTTACCCCTGGCCTTTGAATGCAAGCAAAAATACTCAGGCCATAGCACTAAATGCGCAGCTTTCCAAATTACTGGCCCTGGCAATGTTGCCATTTAGGCTTGTGGACACTGAGGCCTTCTGCAGCCTGATATCGGCGGCCGTACCGCATTACGAAGTCCCCAGCCGCCACTATTTTTTAAGGTGTGCCATGCCCGCCTTACACCAACATGTGTCCCGTAACATCACATGTGCCCTGACCAACGCAGTTACTGGAAAGGTCCACTTAACCACGGACACATGGACAAGTGCATTCGGCCAGGGACGCTACATTTCCCTGATGGCACACTGGGTGAATGTTGTGGAGGCTGGGAGCGAGTCATACCCTAGGAGGGCACAGGTGCTACCGACGACGCCAAAGCCCTACGTCGATCAGGGTTTTTGCCAGCTCCTACGTTATGTCGGGCATATTTATATCTGCACATTAAGGTCTGACAATATTAGAACCAAAATGGAGATTCACCTTTAAGAGGCCAAACTCTCTGTTGGAATAAGCCAGAAGAGTTCATGATAGCCACTGGCATACTATGTATATTGTTTTAAAAGTTATTGCCAACAGATGTGGTATCTTAGAGAATGTAATGGGTCTAACATAAACTGTCTCAACTACCGGGGTCAAAAGAGGTTATTGCTTAAAACACTGGTTTCTCTAAACATATCTGTCTGAGGAACAATGGGTGTTTCATGGCTAAACCATGATCTGATAAGAGACGTCCATAAAACACATCTGGTGTGGAATAGATATCTATTCATATATTCATATATATATACAGTCATGTGAAAAAATTAGGACACCCTTTGAAAGCATGTGGTTTTTTGTAACATTTTTAATAAAAGGTTATTTCATCTCCGTTTCAACAATACAGAGAGATTAAAGTAATCCAACTAAACAAAGAAAACTGAAGAAAAGTCTTTTCAAGATCTTCTGTAAATGTCATTCTACAAAAATGCCTATTCTAACTGAGGAAAAAGATAGGACACCCTTGCCCCTAATAGCGAGTGTTACCTCCTTTGGCTGAAATAACTGCAGTGAGACGGTTCTTGTAGCCATCTACCAGTCTTCGACACTTCTCCACCTCCTCCTCCACTTCCACCTCCGAATTATCCGCGTGAAGCACCAGTCAGTTATCAGTCGGTAGCTGTAAGCAGTGTAACACTGCAGTGGGAAAGCGGCAACAGGCCTGGCTGAAGCTGATATGTTTAGGGGACAAACAGCACACAGCTGCAGAGCTGTGGCAAGGGATAAGAGGCCAGACAGAGCTGTGGCTCTCGCCACTCAAACTACAACCAGGCATGGTTGTGTCTGATAATGGCCGTAACTTGGTGGCGGCTTTGGAGCTCGGCAAGCTCACACATAGCCCACGTGTTCATCCTCGTGGTTCAGCGGTTTATCAAAACCTACCCCAATTTGCCTGAGCTACTGGTGAAGGTGCGCCGCGTGTGTGCACATTTCCGCAAGTCATCGACAGCTTTAGCCGGTCTGTCAACACTGCAACAGCGCTTGAAATTGCCAGCTCACCGGCTGTTGTGCCACGTGAGCATGCGCTGGAACTCCACGTTCCACATGTTGGCCAGGCTTTGTGAGCAGAGGAGGGCAGTAGTGGAATACCAGCTGCAACATGGTTGTCACCTTTCCAATCAGCTTACGCTTTTCACAAGCAAGGAGTGGGCATGGATGTCTGACCTCTGTGAGGGTTTAAGAAACTTTGAGGAATCAACACAAATGGTGAGCGGCAATAAGGCTATTATCAGCGTAACCATCCCACTTCTGTGTCTACTCAAACGCTAGCTGCTCACAATGAAGGACGACGCTTTCCATGTGGCAGAGGTGGAAATGGGGGAAGACAATACACAGGGTGATAGCCAGACCACCCTCAATGCGTCTTCTCAGCGCGAATTGGACGATGAAGAGGCGGAGACTGTTGCCTCCTCTACTGAGGGTAGTACCCATGGAAGTTTAATTCCATCTGTTCAGCGTGGGTGGGCAGAATAGGAGGGAGAGGATGAGGAGATTGAGAGTGATTCTCCTGATGAAGACAGCGAAGTCTTGCCTGTTGGTACTCTGGCACACATGGCTGACTTCATGTTAGGCTGCTTTTCAAATGACCAGCGTGTTATACACATTTTAGACAACACGGATTACTGGTTGTTCACCCTTTTCGACCCCCGCTACAAAGAGAACTTCTCATCTCTCATTCCTCTGGTGGAGTGGACGAGCAAAATGGTGCAAAATACCAGAAGATCCTTGTTGAAAAATTGCTACAGAAATTTCCATCTGACAACGCTGGCGGCAGAGTACGTAGTTCCTTGGCCAACCGAGCAGGGGAGACAAGGGAAACACATAGCAGTTCCAACAGAGGCAGGGCAACACTCTCCAAAGCCTGGGACAGTTTCATAACACCCCACCAGCACCCTCACCCTGATGCGCGGCCTAGTGTCACAAGGAGGGAAACATTTTGGAAGATAATGAATAAGTACATAGCAGACCGTGTCAGCGTCCTCAATGATCCCTCAGTGCTTTACAACTACTGGGTGTCCAAGCTGGACACGTGGCATGAACTGGCGCTCTATGCCTTGGAGGCTGAGCGGGTATTTAGTGCTGCTGGTGGCATTATAACAGATAAGCGTATCCGCCTGTCAACTGAAAATGCTGACAGGTTGACTCTTATAAAAATTAACAAGGACTGGATTGACCATGACTTCTCGAGTCCACCAGAGGAAAGCTCATGAACATAAAGGCACTTTCAATGTGTTGTTTATAATGTACTGAATGCACCCCTTCCACCACAAACAAGGGTATATTGAATCTTCCTTTTTTCATCCTCCTTCTCCTCTTCCATCATATCAACACATGCTTATTGCATATAATACCCTTGCATATATGCCCTTCGCACATAATGTTTTACAGGGTCAGCTCACCAGCAGGCCTTCACCTACAATCTTTTACAGGGTCAGCTCACCTGAAGGCCCTTGCATATAATGTTTTAGAGGATCAGCTCACCTGTAGGCCCCTGACCTACAACCTTTTAGAGGGTCAGCTCACCAGCAAGCCAGCACCTAAAATCTTTTACAGGGTCAGCTCACCAGCAGGCCTGCACCTAAAATCTTTTACAGGGTCAGCTCACCAACAGGCCCTCGCATATAATTTTTTACAGGGTCAGCTAACCTGCAGGCCTTCACCTACAATCTTTTACAGGGTCAGCTCACCAGCAGGCCCACATCTAAAATATTTTACAGGGTCAGCTCACCTTCAGGCCCACACCTAATTATACCTAATAGGTAATTTGCGTGCATGCTGTCTTGCTTGGATGTGGTAGCTGTAGCTGTTTCTCAGGCTCCCTCTCCGGAATCGAACCATGATTCCCCCGTTACCCATGGTCTACATGGTTTGGGCTGAAAATAACATTGAAAGTTGATAAGGCAGACATCTGAATGGATCGGCGCCGTCACGGGGATGTGCAATCACCCCCAGGTTATCTAGAGTCACCAAAGCGGCAGCAGGCCCTCGCCCATAATGTTTTAGATGGTCAGATCAGATCCTTGTAATTTTTGCCAGCCCTTTCACTTAGTGCATAGGCTTTATGAGTGTAGGAGTCCCACTACCTGAACAATTGTACCACAATATGAATGAGGCCCTCCTTTATGTGATATACAGGTTGTATCGGATGCCTCTTCCTTGTAATTTTTGGCAGCACTTGTACTTTATATACAAGTTAATATACAGGAAAGAATGTTTCCTAACAATTTTTCCTCTAAAATTGATTTTATCTTTGGTTTGGTGCGAATTATTGTCAGTCTGTAAAAGTGGCGTACTACTCAGACAACAACATTCCCACCAGCGATCTGGGAGTCCAAGATGCATCCAGACATCCTCTCCATGCTGTTCCGAAACCATTTAGGTGGTGTTTCCATCAATTTCTGACCTTTTCCTATGAACCAGAAACCCTCTCCTCTTCAGAGCAGGGGGTGCCTGGTTTAATGCTTGGGTTCTCCCATTGACTTCCATTATACTCGGGTGCACATCCCGATGTGTTTGGCCAGAGCACAGGGTGCTCGATCAACACTAGTAATTATCTACGTCTATAGATCTTGGTTTGGACTCTGATTATAACATTATATTTAGGAAATTGTTCTCCATGTAAAGTGTTTCTATATGTGAAGCATCGCTATTGTAACTATACAGCAATAACACATATATATGGCCATTTCTTGGATAACATCTTGTTTAAAAGGTTTCCTGCTGTAGACTGTCCGTGCGTTAGGGAATATGAGTATAATAGAGGGGATACCCTGCTCAGGACCCCACTATAGTCACCAGAGTAGGGAGCCACTATAATGGGTTTCCTTCACTCTGGATAACCTATCCCATCTATGCATTTATTTGAATGGCTACCATGTAGACGGAATCTGATTGGTTGCTATGAGCAACTAAGCCAATTCTACTTTACACCAGTTTGAAAAATCTCCTCCTGTATTCCCTGTACAATGCTGTAGTATATGTTGGCTCTTAAAATAAAAAGAGTCATAAGCGCCCCATACACATTAGGTTGTAGGCCATTGTTGGTTCAGCTGAAAATACCCTAATGTACAGTACAGACCAAAAGTTTGGACACATCTTCTCATTCAGTTTTCAGAGTTTTCTTTATTTTCATGACTATGAAAATTTCATTCACACTAAAGGCATCAAAACTATGAATTAACACATGTGGAATTATATACATAACAAAAAAGTGTGAAACAACTGAAAATGTCATATTCTAGGTTCTTCAAAGTAGCCACCTTTTGCTTTGATTACTGCTTTGCACACTCTTGGCATTCTCTTGATGAGCTTCAAGAGGTAGTCACCTGAAATGATCTTCCAACAGTCTTGAAGGAGTTCCCAGAGATGCTTAGCACTTGTTGGCCCTTTTGCCTTCACTCTGAGGTCCAGCTCACGCCAAACCATCTTGATTGGGTTCAGGTCCGGTGACTGTGGAGGCAAAGTCATCTGGCGCAGCACCCCATCACTCTCCTTCATGCTCAAATAGCCCTTACACAGCCTGGAGGTGTGTTTGGGGTTATTGTCCTGTTGAAAAATAAATGATGGTCCAACTCAGGCTACTTTCACACTAGCGTTCGATCGGATCCGTTCTGAACGGATCCGATCATAATAATGCAGACGGAGGCTCCGTTCAGAACGGATCCGTCTGCATTATTTTTAGCATATAACAGCAAGTGTGAAAATAGCCTCGTACGGATCCGACCAGACTTTCAATGTAAAGTCAATGGGGGACGGATCCGCCTGAAGATTGAGCCATATTGTGGCATCTTCAAACGGATCCGTCCCCATTGACTTACATTGTAAGTCTGGACGGATCCGCACGGATCCGCACGCCTCCGCACGGCCAGGCGGACACCCGAACGCTGCAAGCAGCGTTCAGCTGTCCGACTGTCCGTGCGGAGGCGAGCGGAGCGGAGGCTGAACGCCGCCAGACTGATGTAGTCTGAGCGGATCCGCTCCATTCAGACTGCATCAGGGCTGGACGGCTGCGTTCGGGTCCGCTCGTGAGCTCCTTCAAACGGAGCTCACGAGCGGACAGCCGAAAGCTAGTGTGAAAGTAGCCTTAACGTAAACCGGATGGAATAGCATGCCGCTGCAAGATGCTGTGGTAGCCATGCTGGTTCAGTATGCCTTCAATTTTGAATAAATCCCCAACAGTGTCACCAGCAAAGCACCCCCACACCATCACACCTCCTCCTCCATGCCTTACGGTTGGAACCGGGCATGTCAAGTCCATCCGTTCACCTTTTCTGCGTCGCACAAAGACACGGTGGTTGGAACCAAAGATCTCAAATTTGGACTCATCAGACCAAAGCACAGATTTCCACTGGTCTAATGTCCATTCCTTGTGTTCTGTTGCCCAAACAAGTCTCTTCTGCTTGTTGCCTGTCCTTAGCAGTGGTTTCCTAGCAGATATTCTACCATGAAGGCCTGATTCACACAGTCTCCTTTTAACAGATGTTCTAGAGATGTGTCTGCTGCTAGAACTCTGTGTGGCATTGACCTGGTCTCTAATCTGAGCTGCTGTTAACCTGCGATTTCTGAGGCTGGTGACTCGGATGAACTTATCCTCCGCAGCAGAGGTGGCTCTTGGTCTTCCTTTCCTGGGGCGGTCCGCATGTGAGCCAGTTTCTTTGTAGCGCTTAATGGTTTTTGTGACTGCACTTGGGGACACTTTTAAAGTTTTCCCAATTTTTCGGACTGACTGACCTTCATTTCTTAAAGTAATGATGGCCACTTGTTTTTCTTTACTTAGCTGCTTTTTTCTTGCCATAATACAAATTCTAACAGTCTATTCAGTAGGACTATCAGCTGTGTATCCACCTGACTTCTCCACAAGGCAACTGATGGTCCCAACCCCATTTATAAGGCAAGAAATCCCACTTATTAAACCTCACAGGGCACACCTGTGAAGTGAAAACCACTTCAGGTGACTACCTCTTGAAGTTCATCAAGAGAATGCCAGGAGTGTGCAAAGCAGTAATCAAAGCAAAAGGTGGCTACTTTGAAGAACCTAGAATATGACATATTTTCAGTTGTTTCACACTTTTTTGTTATGTATATAATTCCACATGTGTTAATTCATAGTTTTGATGCCTTCAGTGTGAATCTACAATTTTCATAGTCATGAAAATAAAGAAAACTCTTTGAATGAGAAGGTGTATCCAAACTTTTGGTCTGTACTGTATATGGGGAGCTTGTATTTGGCTCAAGGACCTGCAAAATTGGATTAATTGACTAGAAGTTCTTGCACATATAACTTATCCAATAGCAATAACACAGTTGGTCACTAAGTGGCAGCATAACCCTAGAACGAAAAGAGGGCTCATGCACATGGCAGAGTTTTGCACTCAGCTAATGGCGGATCCCGGCTGTAGGCATGACACTTTTTTTTACCCCTGTCTAGAGAAAAGTCCTATTCTTGTCTGCAAATTTTTTTTTGCAGGGCCAAGGACAGACTTACGGGTGCAGACAGCACACGGGTGTGTTGTCCACATCTTTTGCTTCCTCATTGAGATGAACGGGTCATCTCAGGCTTGACCAAAACTACAGCCGTGTGCATTTGGCCTAAGACAGTAAGTGATGGTTACAACCTATGTACAGTATATGCAATGCCATCAACATTCTTCATGAGGGAATATGAAATAATTTGTGCTTCCTCTGATATATAGTGCATTAGTAATGTCACCAGTCTCTAGTATGCCAGATACATGTGTTCATCTGTGCTCTGGGTGTTTATACAGTAACCCAAAGCAGGGAGTATCTGCAAATGGTTTGTTATCCAATGTATTGTATTGTTATGCATTTTCATGTTATATATTATACCCAGCAATTCTTCTCACAGTAGTTAATATATACAGTACCCCAGAGCAGGGGGTATCTACAAATGGTTTGTTATTTCATGTTATGTTATGTATTGTGCCCATTATGACTAGGTATGAATGGCACAGCCAGGGTTGACAATAAAGGTAGAGGAGTGTAGACTGGAGTTTAGAGAGAGAGAGGAGGCAAAGTCCATGTGCTCCCTCTTCTTAGGTCCAGATAGCTACAGAGACTAACAGACCTCTGTATGATCTATCTAAGGAGAAAGACAAAGGAGAAAAATTGCATTGTTGAGTATTAGAGTCAGTAAGGTAATCTGCTACAAAAAGCTGCTAAGACTTTACTGCTGTGAGAGAAACCATCAAAACACCTTTCACAGCCTGGCCAGACGTGACTTCAAAACCTTGTATCCTGCAGCAGGGGCGTAGCTACCACGGAAGCAGGGGAAAAATCTGCTACGGGGCCTAAACTCAGTAAGGGGCCCAAGAACAGTGTTTTCTTTAAGCCACATGGCCGCGCAGCTTCCATAGTGCATGTGCTCAAAGCCTCTATAATCAGCCCGCAGGCAAGGTTACACTGTGCCTGCAGTCAGGGACCCATTCAGAAATTTTACAAAAAAAGATGCCTAGTCACCACAAACGGCAGTGGTACAATCAACGCAATTTGGGCCAATATGCTTTTAATTTGGTAAATGGATTAGGCTACATTACAGAGCAGGAACCCATTCGTTTTACCATATTAAAACCCATCAGGGTCTCCCTGAAAGCAGACTGTGGGACAGTGTGGAAGGAGGAACGCCTGAAGCTGCAGCTTGCTTTCTGTTCTGTATAGGCAGGCGACAGCTTCAGTGCAGTTGTTATTAAACTGCTATTCACTGTTCACCACTCACCCCCAAATTCCTCTATGCCATCTTTTCCACTCCCTTTCCTGTCATTTACTGTTTGCCCACTGCTCCCCCCAAGGATGCCCCCCACAAAGCACCTTAGTCTGTACATGATCTCCTTTCATGCCACCTTGCTACCTAAAAAAGGGAGGCTCAATCACGGCAGCAATCAAGACCATTCAACCTTAAAGGCCCCAGGCAACAAGGCCTGAAGCCCATGAAGCAGTAGAACAGCGCAAGAGGTCGCGATGACATCACTGTGACCTCCTGCGCCAGGTCTCTCATGATCACATCGTTGAGCGAGATTATACTGTGAACTGCATTGCAGATGGCAATAGGGAATGGGAATAAGGTAAAGCTACTGTCACACTAGTGTTTTAGTTTTCTGGTATTGAGATCCGTCATAGAGGCTCAGTACCGGAAAAAAAAACGCTTCCTTTTTGTCCCCATTCATTGTCAATGGGGACAAAACTGAACTGAACGGAACGCTCCAAAATGCATTCCGTTCCGTTTAGTTGCGTTCCCAGCCCGGAGGGCAAACTGCAACATGTTGTAGTTTTCTTTCCGTCCTGGGATGCGGAGCAAGATGGATCCGGCATGATCCCCAATGCAAGTCAATGGGGACGGATCAGTTTTCTCTGACACAATAGAAAACGGATCCGTCCTCCACTTTTAATGGCGTTCATGACAGATCCGTTTTGGCTATGTTAAAGATAATACAACCGGATCCGTTCATAATGGATGCAGATGGTTGTATTATCAGTAACGGAAGCGTTTTTGCTGAACCCTGCCGGATCCAGTAAAAATGCTAGTGTGAAAGTAGCCTAAGTGTTTTTTTATTTATTTTTTATTTTAATGCTAAACATTAGGAGGGTGGGGCATTATATTTAGCGGGTACTGCTGGGGGCACCAAGGAAGGGATGAGCAATGTAGACCTGACACTACAGGTGGGACCAAGGAAGAGGGAAGCATTATATAGACCTGGAAATTCTGGGGGCACCAAGAAAGGGGGGGGTCATTATATATACATGGTACTACTGGGGGCATCAAGGAAGGGTGGAGTAATATATATACCTGGTACTACAGAGGAGGGCATTATCTACTGGCACTTCAAGGGGAGAATTATCTAGTCACTACAAGGGACATTATGATACAAGGGACACTACAGGGAATTTATAACTGCAGGGCGCCCTAGAACTACAGGGGGCACTGCAGCAGGGGCTTTATAAATAATGGGGTCACCATGGTTATATTACTACTGGCGATACTGTAAGTATATTATTATTATCGGGCACATTATGGAGGGTTTTGCTACTAACGAGGGCACTCTTGGGAAGTATTATCACTATTGGGGCACTATTACTAATGAGGGGCACTATTTCTGACAGTATAGCGTTTGTGGGCATAGAGGAGCACAGCGGGCACAGTATTGGGCCAGTGTCCTGTATAAATGTTTGAGATGATCTGGGGGTCTAAGTTGCAAAATCTGTAACAGTACCCCATGTACCATGTGTCATATAGTAATATTGGTGTCTCCTTGTGTGGCAGAGGGGGCTGAACACTGCTGACCAAAAAAGTCTATCCATGATGGTCTGGACAAAATAGAGAACAAAAGGGAAGTGAACAACTCAAATCTCTGCATATGTCACCTGTAAGTCACTGGTTCTGCCCTTGACTGCTCCTTTTGAAATGTGTTTTTATCTCTTTATTAATGTCCGGCCACACAATCCGGTTTCTGCATGTAGTGTTGGCAGCAAAAACCAGGATTGAATAAAAAAAAAGAGAAGTGGTATCTGCCCTTTAAACTTTCTCTCCTTTTATGAGCCACTCCTGATGTTGGCTTTCAAAACTGCAGCAGAAACCTGACAGTGTGGCTGTACCCTAAGAAACGAGTCACTTTAAATTGATTCGGGGGTCTGAGCGCAATTTGCCTGCTCTGCTAGGGCACCAAAATACTTTGTCTTGGCCCTTGGTCGTGGTTCTTGCTCTGTATTTGTGTGTTAAACATGCATCCGATGCTATACTTCGATCTAATATTATCCACTCACATCTGAGTTCGGGCCACTGTCACAGATTCTGTCAAAAAGACTGCGTGAAAGACTTTTTTTGTCCAGTAAAGAAGCAGCTTCCTGAGCAGACCCCATTATAGTCTATGGAGTCTCTTAAGCTCAGGAGTTGGTAAATCCGGCCCCTCTAATGACCATGCTGTTGCTTCGGACTCATGTCATGTACTGTATCTGGGATTACACGTGTGTGTGCGATCCTAACTTGAATACACAATCAGCAGCCGCCTTTTACCTATACTGCCTTTATATGGTAGGCGGAGTTAAACAGGTTAAGGCGGGCCGCTACACATGGGCCAGTGCTGTGTGCTTGCCCCCCAGGCTAAAATGGTGCGGCTCTGAAACACGTTACCTGAACAACCTGATTGAAACTGTTATTCTTCTATCTCTTTCCAGTGGAAAATAAAATTGTGGGGGCATTACATACCATATGTATTTCTGGGGCTATATGTGAGGGATTATTTTCTATGTAGGTGAGAAAAAAAAGTTAGAAAGAGCTAATTGCAATGCATCCTGGTGCTTGATGAGTTGCTGCCTGCCCACAGAAAGTCAAGCATATCCTCCAGATACGGTATGAGCGTAAAAAGCTATTTTAAATTTGTGCGATAACCCATTTAAAATATTTCACAGGTTAGTTGTAATATCTTTAAATATCCACTAGATGCCACTATAGTCTTTATGACAATTATGTTTTCCTGTATTTCCTAAAATCTTTTCATTATTGTTCAGTGCACTTTAATCAGCTTATTTCCCTTCTAATTCTGTGTCACCAGTGCCGTGCCTAAGGTGTTTAGCACCCTTGGCAAGTCCTTTTTCTTGCACCCCACCCCACCATATTTTAAAACATTGTGCCCCCTCACAGTTATTATGCCTTCATTTTCCCCCTCACAGTAAATATGCCCCCACTGTGCCCCCCTCACAGTAGTAATGTCCTCATTTTACCCCTTCACAGTAGTTATGCCCACATCTGTGCCCCTTCACAGTAGTTATGCCCTCAGTGCTCACCTTCACAGTAGTTATGCCCACATTCTGCCCCCTCACAATAGTTATACCCACACTGTGCCCCCTTACAGTAGTTATGCCTACATTGTGCCCCCTCATGGTAGATATGCCTACAACTGTGCCCCCGACAGTAGTTATGCCCTCATTGCATCCCTTCACAGTACTATTGCCCACATTGGGCCCCCCTCACAGAGTTGTTGTCCACATTGGGCCCCTTCACAGTAGTTATGCCACATTGTGCCCCCTCATGGTAGATAAGCCCACACTGTGGCCACTGACAGTAGTTATGCCCTCATTGCACCCCTTCACATTACTAATGCCCAGTTGTGTGCCCTCTTTATAGTTATGCCCACATTGTGCCCGTGCTCCCCTCACAGTAGTTATCAATTCATTGTGCCCCCCTTCACAGTAGTTATGTCCCCTCACAGTAGTTATGCCCTGATTATGCCCACTCTTAGTAGTTATGCCCTTTATATGCCCTTTCACAGTAGTTATGCTCTCATTGTGCCCTCCCTCACAATAGGCATGCCCCATTGTGCCCCCCCCCACCCCCACAGTAGTTTTGCAGTCATTCTGCCCCCTCACAGTAATTATGCCCTTATTGTGCTCTCTTCTCATTGCTTATGCCCTCTCTGTGCCCCCAGAGTAATTATGCCATCACTGTGTCCCACCTCACATTAAATATGCCCTCTCTGTGCCCCAAATAACAGTTGTTATGCCCATTCACAGTAGTAATGCCCTCTCTGTGCCCCCTTCAAAGTAGAAATTCCCTCTCCGTGCCCCTCAATGTTAGTAAAATAAAAAAACAACAGTAACTACTCACCTTGTCCCGTTCCTGATGACCAGATGACCTCCAGCACTCTCCTGCAGGCACAGATAGCGCTGCAGCACTGTGTGGCAGGAGTGTACAGGCAGATTCCCAGCCTGCAAGCTCCTCCTACACAGTCTGGCAGAGCAATCTCTGTCTGCAGGACTAAACGGTGAAGTGGGGAGCAAACGGCCTGGAGGGGGGAAAGGAGTGTGGGGAGCTGAGCAGACAGTAATTGAAAGGACCGCAATGACTAGCAATGAGAACTTTCATCTGTACTGATGGAATTACTTGTTGCATCCAGTACCTCCCTGACAGCTGGCACTGACAGCCCCCCCCCCCCCCTCCCTTTTAGGGCTGGTTGATATGACCTAAAATAGTTGATTTTAATGTTAATGTTGATGGTCAAGGTTGAATTGGACAGCAGTACCCCAGTCTCTGAATTGGTGGGGTCAGCAGTCAGACTCCCACTGATCACTTAGTTATTCCTCAATCGTCTGGATAGGGGGTCACTTTAACCACTGAAGTACCTAAAATACTTTAGGAGTTAAGACCACGGGACTTTTTTATTTTTCCATTGATAAAGCTGTATAAGGGCTTGTTTTTTGCCAGAACAATTGTACTTTTTAGTGACACCACTTTGGGGTACATATAAACTTGATTAACTTTTCTTAACATCTTTTGGAGGATAATGGAAAAAAAGCAATTCCGACATTGTTTTTTGCACTTTAAATTTAAAGTGTTTACCATGCAGCATAACTGTCATGTTACTTTTATTCTGTGGGTCAATATGATTGCGAGAATACCAAATATGTATAGCTTTATTAGTTTTTTTTTATTACTTTTGCACAATAATAGCATGTCTTGTGCAAAAAATAAAAATAAAAAATTAAGTTGCTGCATTCTATGAGCTAAAACTTATGTTGATGTAGCTATATGGGGCATGTTTTTTTTCGGGATAAAATGTAGTTTGTATCTGTACCACATGGGACTATTTACTATTTTTTGGGGTGAAGAAAATAGCAATTCCATTGATATGTTTTGTCTATTTTTATGTTGTTTATTGTGCTTTTCATGTAACAATATCTTTATTATATGGGTTGTCACAAACACTGCAATACTTTGTGTGTTGTTTTTTTTATACTTTTGCAAAAAAAATAAAAATGTAAATAGACTTTATCAGTCTTTATACTCTTTGCTATTAAATTTCACTGCCTCAGGACCTCACCATGCAATCCTTTGATCACTTTTACTGCCTTAGCAATGCGGGACAGGGGGAGCACAGACACTAGATAGTGTTTTCATGCGGCCATATATTAGCCTCACCCCTGCAAAAAAAATGAATCCTGCTTCACTGAAATGATAATTATTTAATAAAGTCAATTAATCACCCAGCCCTAATTAGTATGAATGTTAATATCTGACTTTGTGTGTTTGCAAGGTCGTGAGAACATGGGCAGTTAGATAGGGGATCCCTCACTTGAGAAATAACAGCTGAGCATATGGGCTCTGAACAGTGTCTGTTACAGTCTGGATTATCATTATTTTAATGGATTACAAAGTTTTACATATACACACCAAAATCTTGAACCTCCTGCCCATTGACTAGGGCCATGGTTTTACTGATAATGTATGTCTTCGTATATTGATGGCTTTTTGCAATCTGCTTACCTCATATCTGAGGGACTCAAACTTTACTGTTACAATTGAAATTTTCTATAACTGACCCAACTGCTAAAATCTGTATTGAACGCTTCCATGGCTGGAGCTGTTGAATAAACAGCACGTCTATGAGTTCTGATAGACATGATGTAACAGTCGTGTACACACACACACAGGGGGGAGGGAAGTGACCACTGCTCTCCACCCTCACCCCTGGCCCTGCCTACTTGCCTCGCAAGTACTAATGACAGGGGACAACTGGACGGCAATCCCTAGCTTGGAATAAGTTCAGCGATGACAGACAAACAACAGAACGTGAACGGACCGAGTCAATACCAGGAAAGCTACAAAGTACAAATGGAGCAAGCAGAGAATAGTCAGGAGAAGCCGGGGTCATAAATACCAGGAGAGTCGTGAAGTACCCAAGGAGTCAGCAGAGGATCGTCAGGAGGAGGCCGGGGTCAGAATACCAGGAGAGCAGCAAAGTACACAAGGAGCAGGCAGAGGATCGTCAGGAATTCAGCAGGAGTTAGTACGCCAGGAAAGACACAATCGCAGGTGGAACCTAAATAACAGGCAATCTGTGGCCAGCAGATTGCCTGTTTAAATAGGGAGCTAGAGGGGTCATGTGACGTGGCCAGCGTCACATGACTCCACACAGACTACACAGCCGAGCACCGAGTGATCAGCTCGGTGCTCAGCCCTAAAACCATTAGCATGAATGCAGATAGATGCACACATAGTATTATCAGGAGTGCAGGTGACGCTGGATGCACTGATGATGCGCACGCGCTCCAGACGTGCCCGCCTCCTAGACGGCGCCGTGACACATGAGCTCCTGCCCCGGTCACTAATTACACTAGAGAAAAAGCAGTAAGTGGCAGGTGGACAGGGACCCCACCACTGCATGTAGAGATACATAACCCACTGTACACTGTATATAGTGATCCATGCTAACAGTAGCCCACGAGTGCCGCCGGGAGTCCCCTCCGGCCCTATTAACTTTAATGGGGACAGGTCGGAGATGTGGCTGCAGCACGGCAATCATGCCGAGAGGCAGCCGGACGAAAAGCAGCGTGCTGGGCATTAGTGAATGTGAATGGGGCCAGAGTGGACTTCTGATGGCACTCGTGGGCTAGCATTAGCATGGATCCGGCAGAGGAACAGCCTGCCAGACCCTGCTAATGCTAGTGTGAAAGTAGCCTTAGTCGTGTGATGATAGACAGCATGCTCCTCTCTATGTGAGAAGATCGATTTGTAGAAATTTATTCATCAGAGCTCTTGTGCCCTCCTCCTCCGGCAGTCCATGCACCTAAACAGATATCTCTGACAGCTCAGAGCTGTCATGGGATCCTGGCTTCATTTGAGTCATAAAATTGGCGAAAATAAACATAAATTTGTTGGGACGACTGCTCACGCCCCCTCCCTGCCATTGTCACGTTTGCAACTTTTTTACACCACTTTTCAGAAACAAGGGAAATTATAAATCTCCCCCTCTATTCATTCTGTTCATGGCTTAAATCCAATGGTGCAACTAGAAATGACTGGGCCCCACAGCAAATTTATGAACAGTGCACCCTCCCTCCCCCAGTAACATATGTATGATACATTACCATCATATTCCTGTGTGCTGCTGGGACTAGGACGTACTTCCTATTGCTATGTCTGTACAGCAGTTATTCACTAATGACTGAGTTATTGATATTATCTGAGGGGCTCTTGTCTCTATGGAAACACAGGTGGGCAGAGACATCATGTGACTGCTCCTCTGAACATGCTTGCTGCAATGCATGCTGGGATTTTTACTTTCACTTTGCCGCTGCTCCTCCCACACATCCGGTATGAGGAGCTCCTCCAGGGAAGGGTGTCACGGTGAACAGGTTAGAAAATGATATATAGCCAGTACATGTAACAAGATATAAATACTTCATGGTTTTGGCTATTGTTTTTGGAAAGACCCAAAATCAATGGAATACTAAAGGCCAATTTCATTGATTAATACAGATAATAAAATACTCGCGAAATTGTTACCAAACAGACTCAAAGGAGTTATTAGTTCTTTAGTACACGTAGACCAAACTGGATTCATGGCAGAGAAAACAACAACTGATAATAACCAGACAATATTGGGGAGAGACTTATGGTAACGCTAGATGCCTCAAAGGCATTCAATTCGATAGAATAGATGTTTTTGATTGCTGTTTTGAGGAGGATGGGCTTCGGGGACAAATTTATATCATGGATAGAATTACTATATACGGATGTCACCGCTACGATTGTAGTGAATGTTGATTTAACTGATTATTTTGGTCTAGGGAGAGGAGTAAGACAGGGTTGTCCTCTGTCCCATGGCTGGAGCTGTTGAATAAACAGCACGTCTATGAGTTCTGATAGACATGAGTTCCTGCCCCGGTCACTGATTACACTAGAGAAAAAGCAGTAAGTGGCAGGTGGACAGAGACCCCACCACTGCATGTAGAGATCCGTGACCCACTGCACACTGTATACAGTGATCCATGCTAACAGTAGCCCTTGAGTGCCACTGGGAGTACCCTCCGGCCCCATGTGATGATAGACAGGATGCTCCTCTCTATGTGAGCAGATCGATTTGTAGAAATGTATTCATCAGAGCTCTTGTGCCCTCCCCCTCCGGCAGTCCATGCACAGTTAAAAAGTCGCAAACACATAGTTTGCAACTTTTTTACATCACTTTTCAGAAACAAGGAAATGATAAATCTCCCCCTCTATTTATTCTGTTCATGGCTTAAATCCAATGGTGCAACTAGAAATGACTGGGCCCCACAGCAAACTTATGAACAGTGCACCCTCCCTCCCCCCAGTAACATATGTATGATACATTAGCATCATATTCCTGTGTGCTGCTGGGACTAGGACGTACTTCCTATTGCAATGTCTGTACAGCAGTTATTCACTGATGACTGAGTTATTGATATTATCTGAGGGGCTCTTGTCTCTATGGAAACACAGGTGGGCGGGATGATTAAACATGCTTTCTGCAATGCATGCTGGGATTTTCACTTTCACTTTGCCACTGCTCCTCCCACACAGCCTGTCTGAGGAGCTCCTCCAGGGAGACATGTCATGGTGAACAGGTTAGAAAAATATATATCCAGTACATGTAACAAGATATAAATACTTCATAGTTTTGGCTATTGTCTAAGGCACTTTGGATTTTTGATACTTAGGGTGGCCAACCCCTTTAATATTAAAATCATACAATAAAATATGAACCAGATCAACAGCGGAGGAACATGTAAGTGGACGCAAAATATAACGTGCGCTCCTCCCCCCTTAGGGCTCCGGTGTGAGTCAGGCATGCAAGGCTTCGCTCTATGAGTCTGTTCAGGTGGCTAGCTACCCGCTAGAGGACTGATACTCTGCCGAGAGATATTCTGTTTGAATCTCTGCCTCACCAGTAAGCTTAATTGACTATAATCTACCTGAGGATCTGGGAGGAGATCTGGTGGATTGTGTGCATAGTGGAGTACTATAAGCGGCTAGTCGGCGGCAGGAGCCAGTTATGGGCCTGTGGTGGGGTGGATAGCCGTTACTCGTCCTACGTGTGGAACTGAAATCTATATGCTAGAACCGCTGGGGCTGTTTGCTCATTATTATGTAGAGAAGGTTAAAAAGCAAAAGATGATACATGTTTATTGCAGCCGCTTGAAATGTAGAGCAGCTGGTCATGCTGGGACAGCGTAAGAGCTACATCCATAGACATATATGAATTTCTTGCAAACCCTTTTGTATAAGTTTACATTCCCTCCTTGAGAGGGTATAATCTTTTTAAAGGGAAGAGGAAAGAAGAAGGAAGAGAGAGCAAAGGAGCAGGAGAAGGAAAAGAGACTGGACGTTCCGTATGAACTGTTGGTTGTATAAATGTCTGGGTTCCCCAAAAGTAATGAGTTTGATCTTCTAACCCTCTTTTAGTTAATAATATACCTCAAAGATCAAAAAAAAAAAAAAAAAAAAAAAAAGGGGAGAGTTGGCGATTGGGGGAGAAAAGGAGAAGAAAATAAATGAAAAAAAAATTTGTTCATTTAAATACAGGTTTTCTATGGGTAGTTAACAAAAGACTAGAAAGGTATAAGGGGTTTCTCAATATCGAATTAAAAATGGCAAAACAAGTAGGAGGCAAGAGAGGAAAGCCACAAATTAATTTGGATGTGTATTTCTCCTGGTGTAAAAAAAAGTGATGGTTCAAAGCAGCAATTAATAACGTGTATTAACAAACATTTGAATTCCTCAAAAAAGACATATTAGGATAAGGAATGTATGTCCATAGGGAAAGAAGGTTCCCTCCTACGTCTAGAGGAGGATATGGATAGTACCTTGGGGGGAGGAGATGGGAGAGACATTGCTACCTGGGGAGAGAGATTCAGGAAAAGAGGGGTTAAAGGGAGTAGTTCACGTCCAAAGTTGTGAACAGTCACCAAGTTTGCAGGATATATTACTGGAAATTAAGAAATGTAACACCTTGATGATGGATCTCTCTCTACAGGTAGGGGATATTAAAGAAATTATGGGCTGTGACGGGCAGATCTTCAAAACTACAAGAACAGATTAGGTGAGGTGGAAAAAAGAGTCTCAGATGTTGAAGATACACTACAAAAAACAGTTGTGGAACAGAATATCTTAATAGCTGTAAATAAGGATAGAAAATAAAGGGTAAATTGTTAGAGTTAGAAAATTGATCTAGGAGAACAAATATGAGAGTGTTCGGATTCCCGGAGGGTGTGGAAGGTCAGGATCTGACACTCTTTATGCAGAACTGGTTGAAGGAACTGTTTGGACAGGATGTAACAACACATCAAGAATATGTAGAGCGAGCACATAGATTGTTTGCTAAGATTCCCCCTTCAGGAACGAGATCAAGGCCTATAATTGTTAAACTGATAACATCAAAGGTCAGATACGAAATACTTTGTAGAGCAAGGAAGAAAGGGAAATTAGATTTCAATGGGGAAACAGTAATGCTCTTCCCAGATTATGCAAAAGAAACAGTTCAACAAAAAAGTAGATTTATTGAAATGAAAAAAAAAAAAAATTTGCAAAAAAGGAATTAGATATTCTATGTTATTCCCTGCAAAATTCCCCAGATAAAGTTAAAAAATGGATGGACAGACATGTTTAGAAAGTAATAAGGTACGCTTCGGAGGCTTTGGGGGGGTGGCGGATGCTAGATAAGAGAACCAGGGGTGAGAACGCCGGCTGGCTCAAACACTAATGGGTTAGGGGGGATGGGGTTGTACTTATAGAGCACTTATAGTAGTAGGCGACTACAATATGGTTATGGAGGAGGACATAGATAGATATAGAACAGGGAAAAATAAGAAAAAAGGCACTTATTGTTGTTTAAAAAACACAATAGAAGAATTAGAATGAATAGACATATGGAGACTTCAAAACCCTGGGGTTAAGAAGTTTTCTTGTGTCTCCAAAACACATAAAGTTCTATCGAGAATAGATATGGCGTTTGTGAATAAGAAGGCACTACATCAGGTTTTAAAAATAAAATATGCACAACGGGGTATATCAGATCACAATCCAATAATGGTACAGTTTCGGGATAATCAAATTGGGAGGAGCACCAGGGTCAGAATAAATGTAGGACGGATTAATATAATGGACACGAAAAGCTACAAAAAGAGATTGCAGAATACTTTGAAAAAAATGAAGGCACAGCAGATAATGATATAGTGCCGTAAGATGGTGAAGCTTGCATAAGAGGAATTATCTTGAAATACACTTCCAAATACAAAAAAGAAAAAAAGAGGCATATTAATGATATTGAACAGGGACTGAATGGTATTCAAGCTACATACAAAGAGGAGTTGTTTTTGCTGACCAAGCAGCAAAGACAAAATAATTCAAAGGAATACTACATGCAGGGCCACATACTAAGGAAAAAATTGGCAAATATGGTTTCCGCTCAGCGAGGTATAACCTATATCCATAAACTGGTTAATGAAAATGGACAGAAGGTAGAAGAACAAACAGCTAAAAAGCAATTATTAAAAAGTTATTTTGAAGAACTATATAAAAGTAGGCAAAACCAGGCAAAACAAGAAATAGAGTGTTTTTTGGAAAGAATAGAGATTACCACATTAACAAAGGAACAGAAATTAAAATTGGAAAAGGGAATAGATCCAACTGAAATAGAAAAGACACTATAAGCAACTGAAAAAAATTAATCCCCAGGATCAGATGGGATACCCTTTGAACTGTACGGAACTTACGGGAAAGTGCTAATCCCTAGGATGCTGGAGATGTAGAATACCTCCAGAAAGGGAAAAATACTACCACCATCTCTACGGGAATCATTAATAACATTCATCTTAAAATCGGGGAAAGACACAAAATTAATAGAATCCTAAAGGCCAATTTCATTGATTAATACAGATAATAAAATACTCGCGAAATTGTTACCAAACAGACTCAAAGGAGTTATTAGTTCTTTAGTACACGTAGACCAAACTGGATTCATGGCAGAGAAAACAACAACTGATAATATAACAGGCAGACAATATTGCGGAGAGACTTATAGTAATGCTAGATGCCTCAACGGCATTCAATTCGATAGAATGGATGTTTTTAATTGCTGTTTTGAGGAGGATGGGTTTCGGGGACAAATTTATATCATGGATAGAATTACTATATACAGATGTCACCGCTAGGATTGTGGCGAATGTTGATTTAACTGATTCTTTTGGACTAGGGGGAGGAGTAAGGCAGGGTTGTCCTCTGTCCCCCCCTCCTCTTTGCCTTAGCGTTGGAACCTTTGGCCTCGTTAATAAGGCAAGATCAACATACTGTACAATAGGGTTTAAATATGGAGACCATCAAGAGAAGAGCTCGAGGTACGCGGGCAATTTGATGGTTTTTGTTGCTTCTCATGAATCGCTTATCCGCATCTTTGAAACCTTTGATGAATTTGGAAAAATAGCAGTATTGAAAATTAATTGGAGCAAATCTGCCTGCAGCCCCTTAGACTCCCTTTGTGGTTTTATTCCAGGTTCATTGGAGATGATAAAAGAGGGTGAGAGCACTAAATATTTAGGAATATACCTTTCCGATAATTCACAGGACTATATAAGATTAAATGTAATGCCATTAATTAATAAATTAAGAACTAAAATACAAATATGGAGGAAATTGTGCCTGTTTATGGCAGGGAGAATTTACTTAATAAAAATGAATCTACTTTCTATGCTAAATTATATATTCTGGAACTCCCCTGGAACTCCACTGGTCAGCGCCTGCGAGCGAAGTGCGCAGACAGCTGGTGCATGCGCGCTTCGCTCGCTGAGGCTGCTGCCAGGACACCGCGCAGGCGCTGACCAGTGTATTTAGGGTGCATGCGCGAGATTATGGCGCACCATTGGCGATGAGAGTAGTGCATAATTTGCAGTGGGGCGGTGCTGGGCTACGAGATAAGGGGCGCGGCTATGCACAAACAGCCGGAGGGACAGCCCCTTGGGCATGTTAGTAAGGTAATTAGCATATTAATAAAACCAATTTTTATCAAAAATGAAAGGACAGGTGGGGGTAAAACTAGTATATTTTTAATTAGATGATGGAGACTGAGAGGATGATATGAACAGCTCCATATCGAAAATCTTGATGACAGAATCCCTTTAAAGGATTTAGAGATGATGGAACAAAATTTCTGGAGGAGATATTAGGGTTGGGCGATATACCGGTATCACGATATACCGCGGTATTAAAAAAACGCCGATATGGCGATATCGCTGTTTCCTTAATACCGCGGTATATTTCGTGACGTCATTGCTTTTAAAACTGCGTCCGCGGCTGCCCTCCCCCATCATTATCTACCAGTTTCTTCTAGCAGCTGCTCCTCCTTCCTGCTCCGAATGTGCTGCTTCCGCCCACCGACTGACGTCTCACGTCGGAATCAGGTGACGCCCCCAGGCTGAGTTGAGCAGCACAGTACAGGACAGAGTCGGCTCAGTCTCCAGTGAACCGAAGGTCAGGAGGGACTTACAATGTATAGTTATTGCAGGGACTCAGAGAATCGTCTGAGAGTTTATTAGTTAAAAGAATCGTGTCACCGAGTCCCTGCCAGACTTCCTGCTCTGCTACATGCACCCTGTACACACTCCCCCCCCCCCCCCCCCACGGACTTGTAAGGAGACAGGAAGCCACAGAGCAGGAAGCCTGTGACTCATTCGATTCTTTTAACTAATAAACTCTCAGACGATTCTCTTAGTCTCCAGTGCTGGACTGCTGGTTGCCTCTGATTGGTTGGAGGGCGGGGAGGGGCGGGGCGGGGCAAGCTTCCGCTGTCGGCTCCTATTACACTGCCTGCTGCTGCCTCTATGCTAATAGCAGTGAGCCATCATGAGTCCCTCCAGTACCTCCCCCATGACATGATGAACAAGGAGGAATTATGGTGGTGGCAGGCAGGTGGCAAGTCACAGTCACACAGGTGTCCATAAGACATGGGGGGCAGCTGCTGCCCCCCACAAGCCCCATACTGTATGTAATGTCTCCTTGTGGCTGCTGCCAGCTGTCCCCATACTGTAATGTCTCCTTGCGGCTGCGCTGCTGCCCCCATACTGTAATGTCTCCTTGTGGCTGCTGCTCTCATCATCATGTCTCCTGCTGGCTGCTGCCCCATAGTCCATTATAACGTCTCCTTGTGGCCCCCCCAAACAGCATAACGTCCCCTTGTGTCCCCCCCATACAGTATAACGTCTCCTTGTGGCTGCCCCATACAGTATAACGTCTCCTTGTGGCTGCCCCCATACAGTATAACGTCTCCTTGTGGCTGCCCCCATACAGTATAACGTCTCCTTGTGGCTGCCCCCATACAGTGTAACATCTCCTTGTGGCTGCCCCCATACAGTATAACGTCTCCTTGTGGCTGCCCCCATACAGTATAACGTCTCCTTGTGGCTGCCCCCATACAGTATAACGTCTCCTTGTGGCTGCCCCCATACAGTGTAACATCTCCTTGTGGCTGCCCCCATACAGTATAACGTCTCCTTGTGGCTGCCCCCATACAGTATAACGTCTCCTTGTGGCTGCCCCCATACAGTATAACGTCTCCTTGTGTTTTTTTCTTTAAAACGGGTATTTATCGCGATATATATCGTTATCGCGATAAATTTTTTAATATCGTTATCGTCTGAATATTTTTGATATCGTCCAACCCTAGGAGATATGAGATAGTTACACTGGGACAGATATGGCAGTCCGGGAAAATAGTTAAATTTGCAGAACTGAAAGAAAGATAGAGTTTTTTTATTACCTTCAGTTTAGACACGCTTTAAAATAAGTATGAGAGGAAAAAAGGTTGAAAAGGGACTTCCTACCCCATTAGCTAAGATTACTGAATTGAAAACAGAAAAAAAGAGAATATCTATAGTTTATAAGATTTTATTGCAGCAAAAGATGAGTAAAGGGGGAGGCCTGGAGGGGAAAAGAAAATGGGAAGCGTTGATGGGGATGATTGATACCGAAAAGTGGAAAACGATTTTGATGCAAATATCCAAAGTTACCCTCAACCCGATCCATAGAGTGATGCAATTTTTCCTAGTTTACAGACTTTATTATACACCAATTTTTTTAAATAAATACTACAGAAAAATTGATTTTAAATGTCAGAAATGTGAAGAGGTAGGAGTAGATGACATACATTTATTATGGCAATGCAAGTCAATTCAAATGTTCTGGACTAAGGTTATTCAGCAAGTTGAAAAACATCAAAAGGTGGAGATCCCAAGACTTTTTGAAGTATGTATTTTGGGGGATGTTGCAAATACGGGGATAACCCGACATAATGATGTGGTGGCAAAACTTTTATTCCAGGCAAGAAGATGTGTAGTTAAACACTGGATGGAAAAAAGATCGCCTACGATTCAAATGTGGGAATGTTATGTTAAATATTCTTTGGCATGTGAAAGATACCGTATGGTATCAGAAAAAAGAGTGGCTACATTTTACAAGAAGTGGGAGGGATGGAGGAGTTAGGGGTCTGGGGAGGTGGGAAGAGGAGAAAGGGAGGGGATCCGACCTTTTTTGTTTTTCTTAGGGGTGGGGGAAGGGCGGTATAAAAAGGAAGAAAGGAAAGGGGGAGAAGGGGGAGAGGGGAAGGAAAGAAAAGGAAGGAGAAGGAAGGAAAGTGAAGAAGAAGGGGGAAAAACCCAAACAAAACAGATGCACAACATCAAGCACATTACAAACACGAGTTTAACATTTCAGTGACTTTAAGGCTATCTTCACACTGAATGTAAAATGCAGTGTTCATTTTTCTGTCTGGAATTTACAGCTGATATGTTATGTGACCTAAAGCTGGATTTACATGGCCAGATGTTCTGCCCATCTAAAGGTGACGTACATGGCGGTGCAGATACCTCAACTCTACAGAGGTTAAACGTATTGATTTAACATGTCTATGCCCCTGTTGGACCATATTTTGATGCTTATTATCATGTAGACTATATAATTTTCTGGGATTTAGCCATAACAGGGATTGTACATAAGATTCTGCATCAGGTGGTTTTAGAGACACACTTTTATCTGGATAACTCACTGCCTATACATAACACTACCCCATTTATGTATGTAAGGGGATCTTAGATGATCGGGCAGTGCAGTCTCTGAGTCTGGTTGGGGTACTATCATACATAGTGCTTATCTGTACTGCAATTTGTAATTTGATTTTATTAATTCACTGTATGTCTATTTTGATATTATGTAATAAAGTGTATAACTGTGAAAAAAAAAATATATGAACCAGATCAATAATCAGATTGGCAAAACCAATATTAGTACTAGTAATAGTGTCCCAGCCAGTGGCATAACTAGAGTTCTATGGGCCCCAGGGCAAAATTTGGATCAGGGCCCCTCTCCCTCCCCATAATATGTTTGAATGTGTTGTTGTACGCTGTCACTGATCACTACACAAATTATATTGCCTTACAGATTTTTCCCCCCATAGTAATATAAAAGTCCTACGTGTACCAATATAAATAATTCTCTCCCAGAGTGCACTTATTAGTAATAGTAACCCCTACAATGCCCCCAATAATGATACTGCTCCCTGAGAGTGCCCCTGTTAGTGATAGTGCCCTCCATATTGTTTCCAATAATGTTTACCATAGTGCACTCAGCCATAATGAGGCTCTCTATAGTATTAATGAGCCCCCTCTGTAGTGCCTCTAGTAGTATTTATCAACTTTTATAGTGTTCTCAGTACCCCCAGTGGTTACTGTCTAATGCACCCCATAGCTATAAGGCCCCTGTATTGCACCCCACAGTCTCCTAATAGTTAAAATGCCCCCTTATAGTGGCTTCAGCAATAATAATGTCCTTGTTGTGCTACTAGTATTACAATGTCCCTGACAGTGCCTTCAGTAATAGCAGTGCCGCCCATAATTCCCGCAGTAAAAAGGCCCCTTATAGAGTCTTCTATATTCCCCAATAATAACAATGCTCATATAGTGCCCCCAGCAGTAATAATAACCCCATAATGACTCAGTATTAAAAATGCACCCTTAGTGACCCTGGTATTAAAAATAACCCCTGTGATGCTCCAGTAATAATAATGCTCCCACAGTGCACCTAGTAATCATATCTCTTATTGTGCCTCCAGTAATATTAATGTCCCCTATTGTGTCTCTAGTAATAATAATGTCCTCACCTAGTAATCATATCTCTCATTGTGCCTCCAGTAATATAAATGTCCCTTATTGTGTCTCTAGTAATAATAATGTCCTCACAGTGCCCCCCAGTAATATCCCCCCCACTACCCCCAGTAATGTCCCTATAGCACCCACTGTAATATCCCTATACTGCCCCCAGTAATGTCCTTCCACTGCCCACAGGTAATATACCTATAGTGCCCACAGTAATGGTCCCCCCCCCCCCACTGCCCCTAGTAATCTCCCTATAGTGACCACAGTAATTTTCCCCCAGTCTTCACTCACTGGTAACTGAGCCTGGCACTGCCACTCATGCCGGGCCCCTGTCAGAGCGTTCATCACAGCAGCGTTCCATCCTCTCTTTTCAGCATCTATCAGGCCCCAGCACTGCCCTACTAGTAGTATTCAGATATTGAATGGGTGTGGGCCCACTCCACCCACTTAGTCTGTGAATACTACTAGTAGGGCTGCACTGGAGCCTGATGCCAGACCGAGGGGATTGAAATTATGCTGTGATGGGCAATCTGACGGGGGCCGACATGAAGTACAGTGACCGTGCCGGGCCCAGTTACCAGTGAGTGAAGACTGGGGGAAAATGACTGTGATCACTATAGGGAGAATACTGGGGGCAGTGGGCGAATGAACATTACTGGGGGCACTATAGGGATATTACCTGGAGGCCCCCACCGCTGGGCACGGTTGCACTCTCTGCAACTGCGATCGCTACACCCCTGGTCCCAGCAGCTAGAAGTAAAAAAAATTCATATATAGAATAAAAAAAAAAAATATCCATTCCTGTCTACTACAGGAAGCCGAGTGTTACAAAATTCCACCTGGTAATACTCAGGTTCTAGTAATATATCTATGCCGTTAGTCAAATATATGTAAACTGTGTTCCAAAATGCACTACTAAAATCAATGATTGATATTGCAAGTAGAGCCTATTCCCAAACCTTTAACAGCACTTTCCAAGATTTTGAAACTGAACATCCTATGCTTAGGATAGGTCATCAGTATCTGATCGATGGGGGTCTGACACCTGGGACCCCCACCGATCAGCTGTTTGAGGAGGCAGTGGCCCTCCTTGTGCTTGGTATCGCGCTCAGCCTCATAGAAGTGAATGGGGCTGAGTGTGATACCAAGCACAGCTGCTATACAATGTATGGCGCAGTGCTTGGCAAGCTGGCAGAAGGCCACGATGCTGACAGGAGCGCCACTGCCTTTTCAAACAGCTGATCGGCGGGGGTTCTGGGTATCAGACCCCTACTAATCAGATACTGATGAAAACATCTTTAATATGAATTCGCATTTAAATAGTGTACTAAAGCACTCCAACCATATAGCAGTCAATCCAGATAATAATTTGTTATACAGTTTGTATTGATAACTATTCATGGCTCCTGGCGCAGATATTACTAAGAGCCAGGATACAAGAGAAGCTTTTTTAAGGTACATTCAGTGCTCCGACAATGTGGCAGTGCATTCAGTCTTATATTACTGTTATAATAGACTTTAAAGGCTATGGACACCTTTTGGGGGTATTTTTTTTTTTATTATTATTGCATTGCACTCCTTTTGAGCTAAAAATCCTTTTTCACTTGGCCTTTATTCAAAATCTTGAACCCTTTTTTTCTGTACAGCCTTGAGATTCTCTAGTAGCCTACTGTCTGTTTTCATTCTGTTCCATCAGACAGACGGTTTCTGAGCTTTTAGTAATTTCGTGAGAAGGATTATTAGATGACCGGCACAAAGTTACATAGCTAATACGGTTGAAAAGAGACATAAGTCCATCAAGTTCAAACAAGGGATAGGTGGGGACGCGAATCCCAGAAGGAAGTGAGATGTCATTTACTTTCAAGAATTAATCTAAACCCTTTTTAAAACTGTCCCCTGTTCCTGCTGTGACCACGCCCTGAGGAAGTCTTTTCCACATATTCACAGTTCTTACAGTAAAGAAGCTTTGACACTTCTGGAGACTGAACTTTTTCTTCTGCAGTCAGAAAACTTTTTCACCGTATTTTTTGTATGGCTCATTTATATATTTGTATATGTTAATCATGTCTCCCCTTAGACATCTCTTCTCAAGGCTGAATAAATTTAATTATTTTAATCTTTCTTCATAACTAAGACCCTCCATGCCCCTTATCAGTTTAGTCGCTCTCCTCTGTACTTTTTCCAGCTGCAGCGCGTCCTTTCTATGGACTGGTGCCCAGAACTGAACTGCATATTCGCGATGAGGCCGCAGCAATGCTTTGTAAAGTGGTAGTATTACATCCCTGCCACATGAGTCCATATGCCTCGTTTAAACCCTTAGTGACCACTCACATTTTTTCAAAATTGCATTCCAAGAGCTATAACATTTTTGCTTTTTCATCAATATACCTTTATGAGGCCTTATTTTTTGCAGGACAAGTTTAATGCACCATTTTGGGTGCATATAATCATTAATTAGCACCAGTTATCTGTCTTAAACCCCCTTTGTTTACATCAGTAAAAAGGCGTATTGGTGGTCACTAAGGGCTTAATGCATGACAATATCCTAGTGGCCATAGAAGCAACTGATCGACATTGTAAACTGTTATTAATCTACCATCTACAAGGAGACCCAAATCCTTCTCTATAAGTGACTCCCCCAGTGTTACATCCCCTAGGACATATGAAGCACTGAGATTATTACTACCAAGATGCATAACTATACATTTATCCACATTGAACCACATTTGCCAAGTTGATGCCCAATCACTCAGAGTGTTCAAGTCAGCTTGTATTTTATGGACATCTTCCATAGACTACACAGTACTACATAGCTAAGTGTCATCTGCAAAAATAGAAATGGTGCTATTATTTCCATCTTCGATATCGTTAATAAATAAATTAAATAATAAAGGGCCCAGTACTGAACCTTGGGGTACACCACTTATAACCCAGGACCATTCTGAATAGGAATCATTGACCACAACTCTCTGGACACGGTCCTTCAGCCAGTTTTCAATCCAAATACAAGGTATACTTTCCGAGCCTATAGACCTTACTTTACCTATTAAACATCTATGAGGGACAGTATCAAAAGCCTTTGCAAAATCCAGAAACACTTCATCCACAGCCGTCCCTCTGTCCAGGCTTCTACTCACCTCCTCATAAAAACAAATCAGGTTAGTCTGACAACTTCTGTCCTTGGTAAACTCATGTTGGTTATCACTTATAATATTATTTAGAGTCCTTCAAACATTTTTCCCACAACAGAAGTTAACTAACTGGTCTATAATTACCTGTAGAGGACCTAGACCTTTTTTTGAATATGGGCAGCACAATCACTTGGCACTGTACCAGTACCTAGAGAATCTTTAAAAATTATAAACAGGGGCACAGCAATGACTGAACTGAGCTCTTTAAGCACTCTTGGGTGTAATCCATCTGGACCCGGAACCTTGTCACATTTACCTTATTTAACTTATCTTGGACCATATCTACAGTTAGCCAATTGAGTATATTACTTGATGTACTAACAGCCCCAGCACCACAGATATCAGCTCTTTTCTCTTCTGTATAAACAGAGCTAAAAAAACACTTTTAGTAACTCTGCCTTTTCCTTATCTTCAGTGACTAACCCCCCCCCCCCTTTTAACATTTAGGAGACTTACCTGCTCAGACCTTGGTATTTTAGATTGTTTATATTTGTTACCTAGAGGAATACATTTTTAGTGCAATTACTCAATGTGGATTTAAAGATCTCCCATTTATCCTCAGTATTATGTGACAGTAGCTGCTCCCAGTCTATGCCTGAAATACTGCCCTCAACCCAGGGAAATTTGTCTTTTTAAAATGCTGTGTTTTTGCTCTGCCTGACAGTTTGCTTTTTATAGTTTAGGGGGAATATAATTATATTGTGGTCACTATTAGGGTCCATTCACACGTCCGCAAAATGGATCCGCATCCGTTCCGCAATTTTGCGGAACGGGTGCAGACCCATTCATTTTCAATGGGGCCGGAATAGGCTGTCCGCATCCACATTTGCGGATCCGCACTTCCGCATCCGTGCTTCCGTTTCCGCAAAAAAATAGAACATGTCCTATTCTTGTCCGCAATTGCGGACAAGAACAGGCATATTCTATTAGTGTCGCCAAATTGCGGAACGCACATTGCCGCTTTCCGTGTTTTGCGGATCCGTGGCTCCATGTATCCGCAAAACAGGTTGCGGACGTGTGAATGGAGCCTTACCTAGTGTTTCTCGAACAGTAACATTTCCAACAAGCTCTGGATCATTAGAAATTACCAGATCCAACAGGGCATTGCCCCTACTGCGAGCTTCTACAAACTGGCCCATAAAGTGGTCCTGCAACAATTTGAGGAATCTTCTCCCCTTTGCGGTTCAGGCAAAACCATGATCCCAGTCAATGTCTGGGAAGTTTTGATCCCAGTCAATGTCTCCCATTATGAACACTCTACCCACCTGTGCAGCCCGCTCTATTTTGTTATACAGTTGAGCTTCTATCTCCTCTGTGATGTTAGGGGGTCTATAGATTACACCAAGTATTTTTTTTTCCGTGTTTATATCTCTTTGAACTTCCACCCATAAGGTTTCTACATCCTTACCATCCGCACCCACAATGGCCTCTTTCACACTTGTCTTCAGGTCACTCCTCACATACAGACAACACACTGTTCAACATTCACAGTCTCAGCGACAGATGACCCTCTCTGTTCTCCTAATAATAGAGTCCCCTACCACCAACATGGTGTCTGTCTGACCTTTGCTGCTATTCTCACAGCTAGACAAACAGTTAACCCAGCAGAATTTTTTAATGAAGACCAATTTAAAAAAAAAATTGGGCCCAAAATGAGTGAAATGCAAATATTTTAAAAAAAAATTGCCCCTGAAGTGTAGATAACCTTTAATATTGAATTTTTGGTGGATAACACACATATATGGGCACCACGGTTGCTTTGCTTGGTGAATAGAACTTAGGTCTTCACAAGGTTCTATGTAAGTTTATCCAGGGATTTCTCCATCCTATAAAAGGGAGCAATTGCAATCAGAACGTATTCAGAAATTGTTCTAACATATTAGTGTTCTTCAAGTTCATTAAAGGTATGCTGATACTTTAGTCCTAAAAATAAATAGCTGTATAACAAGGATATGAATGACTGCAGTTTTATCCATTATAGTGAGTTGTCTAAATTAAACATATTATGCATGGAATGCAAGTTTTGGCCCAGTTATGACGAGTAATTCTAGTTTGTCAGAATGTGAGAACCTTAAATGTCAAGACAAAGCATACTGGCTCCTTACAGGCTAAGCACAGCTTTCATTTCTGTTTCTTATTTGCAAGCAGTGAAAGGGCAGATACCCTGCATAAGGAAATGCCATTGATTCCTCGCTAAAAATAGATATTTCAATAATTGTAGATGTGGAGCCCAGGGGATGGTATCTGCAGCACCCTTTGTGGTATTATGTAACTGTAGAAAATGCATTCCATGCTTGTGCACAGAGTCTGCAATTGTCATTTTCCTGCAATAATATACACAACTTAGCAGTTAGTTTCAGCCTATTTAAAATGTATTACACTGTTTTGCAGTAACCGGTAACTGGTATGCGTAGAATGATTAAAGACACTTTAAGTGTCATTTGCTGAAATTTATTTCAGATCCTGATCTATTAATACAGTTGTGAAATTTGATTCAAATTTGTCCTGAATCAAAAGTGCCCCAGTTGCCCTGAAAAGACGCATATTACACTCTTGGGTCTCTAAGCACTGTATTCAACCTCTTTCAAGGTCTTTAAAGGGAACCTGTCACGGCTGCGGATGGGGAAAACCCTCAGCCGTGCAATGCCAGAAGATGGTAAAAACGACTCAGCCAGGAAGGCAGAATTAGGGAGCAGGTCACCTCCTAAAGCTTCACTAATCTGACCCTAACTCCTAGCGGCATGAGCCGACCTTGAAGGTAGGAGGACTCATGCTCCGAAACCTTGGGTCCCTACTAACCCTCCGCAGGTCCCTAAGCTAGGAGCTGGGTAAGACGACCCGTTCTTCCTAGACACGGAGGAACAGGAGTCTCACTGGCCAAGCTACATAGAAAGGGGGAACATAAACAGACATATGGCATTGACAGGTAAGCGAGACTAGTACCACACTTACCTGCCACAGACTCACAACCTGGAACCCACGTGCAAGTGCTGTTATCCACAACCAACACCAAGGACACAGCACACAACAGACATCACACGGGAACCCAGTAAACCATAAACTAACACCAGACATAAAGTTTATGACCACCAGGGTGGCCCTCACTGGCAGATGGTAAGTAACCAGGAGGATGTCTCCAGCAAGCATGGCTTAAGCACCCTCTCTGACTACTGCCATCCACTGAGGCTTTATAGGGCCAAGTAGCCACACCCACAGTCAGACACACCCAGTGCACACACACACTAGGAAGGAAGTTAACCCTTCCAACACCAGGGAAGGGAAGACATCAACTTAAAGGGGAAGTGCACATAACACATAAAACACCCCGTGCACACCGATAAAAGGCACACCTACAAAGAGAGGTTGCCAGGTGCAACCGCATGCCTACTGCAGCAAGCTGCCTAACACTGCTCAGGCTGCACTGCTGCCACATACCCAATGTTGCCAGCAGCAACCACAGGTGAGGCAACATACTATAGCCCTCCCCTGTGATTGACAACAACACCAAGACCACAGGCAACTGCATGCGGCCACAAGAGTCACGACCATAACCATCACAAGCCGCCAGCAGTACCTGCGTGTAGCCAGCAGTGTGTTTCTGATGCCTTTCTTCCTGAAGACATATGCAGCAAAAGTACTGAAAACTTTGTTTTATCCCCTGCCTGGCACGCTTCTCCACACATGCTTGAAGTCAAGGAGGCAGCGGAGGGGCAGGGAAGAGGGCGTGGTTACCGTGACTTGAAGCAAGGAGGCCGCTGCCTCCTTGACTTCAAGCATGTGTGGAGAAGCACGCCAGGCAGGGGATAAAACAACGTTTTCAGTACTTTTGCGGCATCTGCCTTCAGGAAGAAAGGCATCATCAGAAACACTGCTGGCTATACGCAGGCACTGCTGGTGGCATGAGATGGTTTTGGCAGGTGACAGGTTCCCTTTAACATCACAAAAACATTAATAATGTCAAAGTAAACAGTAACATATATTACTATGGGTAAAAGGATGGTAGCCAGTGCTAAAGCATAGCTTGTTTAAAAGCACACTGCGCTGTCAGATTTTTTGCGCTTTTTACAATTAAAATGTCCAAAAATGATGCCTTTTTGGGGGTAGATACCTGAGGATGGTTATACATACAGTGGTACTGGAAGAAGCAATTGCTTATTTTTGACAGCCCAAAAATGCAGTGAAAAAAAAAAGGGTGGTGGACCCGGTTTATTCTCCTGGAATGATTCAGCCCAGCACAGTGAGACCTTTGTTAAATCGGGTCCACCACCCTTTTATTTTTTTTTCACTGCATTGTGGAGTACTGCCTTATTGTTCTCAATTACTGGATATTCAGCGGACCCGTTGCCCAGGAACCCTGAGGGATTGCACCAACATTTCCACTGACTGTCCTGTTGTTTTTCTTATCTTTAGTTTCTGGGGATTAGCAACAGGTTTGTTGTTATTGTAAATAAAACATATATATCGTCCTTGAAGGTGAAGAAGCAAATAGCTTTTTACAGCCTTCAAAAAATTATTCCTTTTTGGGAGCAGTTTCGGGTTTGTTATACAGTGCAGGGTAGGGTTTCTAGCAGCAACAGTACAGCATGGAACATAATGGACAAGGCAGGAGATGTGCGGCTGTGCACGGCTAGTGGTAGTGGCAACAGCAGCACAGTATGGAACGTGACGGACAAGCCAGAAGATTTGCTGTTTTGTAGGACTAGTAGTAGCAGCAGTAGAGATTGTAGCAGCCACAGTACAATATAGAACTTCATAGGAAGGCAGACAGCAGCACTGGTATCATTGGGCCAGTTCCTCCCACTCGTCCTCTCAGCTGACCCAAAAGTCTGTGGGTTCATGGATCAGGGTATTTGCCACAGAAAGGGCACAGTCAAGGTACAACGTTCCGCAACCTTATATTCAGGAAACTGTTTGGGCTGTTGCTTCTGCTTCTATTTGTTGTAGCGGTGGTGCTGGCAGATACGATGAAGCCTTGACTCAGCAGGGAGGAGAGAAGGAACTCATGGCCAAACATGCACCTTCAGGCGTCTGCTTGACTAAAGCTAAGGCCAGTATATAGTGTGTCCTAGTAATAGGCCAATATTGCCTTTGTTTTAAGCAGGTAAAAATTCCCAATTTTTCCTTTTACAGCAGGGGTCTAACAGCATGTATATCCAATAGTCATCCCTTTGCTTAATGCTTGAAATAGATTTATCAGCATGTAAGCAACCAAGTATGCAGCTTGCCATGCTCACTAGCATGTCTGAAGGTCCAGTTGTTTCAGTTTCTGCACTGTAGTGTGATGGTTGGTTATGGTCGGCATCTGTGTGCTACAATGAGTGTCAGCCTCGTCCCCTTGCTGTGCCTGTGAAAACCGCATGTCCACCTCCAAAACCAACTCCTCCTCAAATCCTGCCTCCTCATCTACTTCCTCTTGCACGTGCGGGTCACCACTAGCCACAAGGAGGCAAGTAAGATGTGGAAACCATTGTTCTTCTACCATCCCTTGTTGAACAATAATTATACCATGCAGTAAATGGTACAATCATAATGGAATGTGACATAACTATTTGTCTACTCTATCACATTGTACCTTGTTTGCCAAAAGAAAACACTACACCTACAAGAACCGGAGCCATACAGTACAACAAAATATCATATTTTATTAAGTTAATTCACAAATCACAAGCAACTTTAAAAACATGATGAGTACACAAGAATAGGGTGGCATCACTGGACAGAATAATTAGTATAACAGATTCATTACAGGAACAAACAGCATCATACAGCGCCTAGAGTCTACAGGTGAAACTCGAAAAATTTGAATATCGTGCAAAAGTCCATTTATTTCAGTAATGCAGCTTAAATTAGAATTTTGTGAAAAGGTTCAGTTTACTAGGCTCAAAGTGTCACACTCTAGTCAGCTAATTAATCTATATCCGCTGAGCAAAGGGTACCTGAGATTGTGACTTTGGGGTTTCATAAGCTGTAAGCCATAATCATCCAAATTATAACAAATAAAGGCTTGAAATATCTCGCTTTGCATGTAATGAGTCTATCTCATATGTTAGTTTCACCTTTTAAGTTGCATTACTGAAATAAATGAACTTTGCACAATATTCCAATTTTTCGAGTTTCACCTGTATATGTGCAGTACGCAGCCCTGCAGGGTATTGCGATGGTGAGGTCACGGTTTCTTAGGCAAACGAGGGTTGCTCACAGTTTTCTTGAAAGACTCTGGGCAGGCGTACAGCAGTGATGGAGAGGCTGGCACAGGGGACCTCTGGGGCACTCTCTGTTTAATGTGTCGGTGGCAAGAACCCTTAAGGATTCGTGATGCCAGTGCCTGTAACGGTGGCACACCGATTTATAGTAGTAATAAGTGAGGAACACGATGTTGTGGTGCACCAAACTTCCTTTACTGGAAACAGTTAACTTTGTACAGTCTAGATTCAGTTCCACATGGCAGCAGCAATTATAAGCAGGCTTTTACAACAATGGCAGGTACAATGTTCTTTGCAAGATACTCAGAGGGTAAAAACACTTACAGACCAGGCTGCACTTTTCCTCAGAAATCCTGTGCACTATTCCTCAGAACTCCTGACTGTCTCAATCCCAAGGCCCGTATGCCCTAATGCTGGCTTTATCTTTGGTCACCAAAAACTTCCTCAGGTATATATTTATCCTTGCTTTCACTAAGATCCTTCTGCCCTTCAGCTCCTCTCAGGTTGGCTGGAAAACACTTCTGCTCTGCTCTCTGGTTATGGGAACTTCAGGTTTCTCTCAGGAGGCAATTCTTCCCCTGGTGACAATCTTCTGAGCTAACTCTGGCTCAATATCCTCAGGCAGGCTGGACTGAATTCACTAGCCTCCTGGTGGCAACTAGAAGCCTGGGCTGTCTAGCTGCATGTCAGGAGGTGGCCTTCAGCTTCTCTCTGGCTAAGGTGCACTGTCCCTTCTGTCTCTACACAGACTCCTGACTACACAGACTGACCCCTCCCTGTCTGGGCCGAACTATATGTACTGGGGGTTCCCTAGCTCCCTCTAGTGTCTAGGAGGAGGAACGACACCCTAATAGGCCTGCTACACACATCACAGGAAGAAATGAACAATAAAACATATAAAAGTACATTAAAATGGACTGTTAAATACACTGCCACTGTCCCTCAGGAGTAGGAGAACCACGTGGCCCAATTGACCCTTGTGTAGTGCCCACATTTACCTAGTGGGACACTACATACCCCGTTGCTTTAACGTTGACTGTCCTCGGCGCAACACAAGGGGCCCTGCTCAGCTGGAGACTGCAACCTGAAAGACAAAAAAGAATGCAAAGCAGGCACAAACATCTACTTTTGCAATACATATCAGGCAGTTCCACTGGAAAAAGGAACAAGTCTGGTGAAAAGGGGCGTCGTTCTCTTCACTCAGGATAGTATAAGGGAACAGGGGGCGCTGACCTGGTGCAGCGTATCAAGGATACCAGGATAGTCCATAATAAAATACAATAGTCCCATAAAACAGTATCTCAGAGGCCCACTTGAATTTAGGGTCATCTCTGGGCTCATCACTTTATGTTAAATATTTCACACATAAAAGTAACAGCACATGGAGTCCACATCTCAGGGATATTTTTACCTGGCAAGTCCTGGCATATAAAATTGTGCTGTAATGTCCCCTAATCAACCTGAAAAGGGGGTTAAAAAAGGGTTAAAGTGCAAATAAAAATAAACAGGCACAACTTGGAAGCAGGCAGGAGGTCCTGTAAACTGGATGGCACTTAAAGCACTTGGTATTTTCAGTGGCCTACCACCACCACTGAGCCGTGGGTAACTGGCAGCAGCTCATAGGGCCAAAACAAAGGACTCCTGTCCTGGAAGGGTTAAATCCACTGTAATAAGGGTCCCTCAGCAAAAATCAAACATGGCCTGGCAGGCCTACTCACAGGTATGTATCATGTCCACTAGGATCTTCACTGGTGATACATCCTGATGCTGCTGGTAGACTGGGCCTGACACGCGGATCCGTGTATGGCTGGGCCCACAAAATGGTATTAGCTGGAATCTGCAGCATAAATGGGCCTTTTACAGGTATGGGCCCCATAGGTCTGGGGGTGAATACTGCCAGAGGCGCCGTGGGTCCAGGTGTAACCATGGCAGGAGGCTCCATGTGTCTAGGTGGAGCTGGCTGTAAGCGACGGCTCCTAGCGTAACAGAGTCTCCCCGGTGCCGCGGCGGGCGTAGTAGTAGGGGTCACCCAGCTGGCAGGGACAGGGACCCGGACGATAGGCTCAGAGGCATCTGAGTCCTGGGGTATATCCACTTTATTGAGCGGCACAGCTACTGCTCTGGATGCCGCAAGTTGGCGCAGGTCATTTAGGCGTACCTCCAATTTGGCAATCTGCTCCTCCAGACTTTCAGGTGCTGCGTCATTGTAGGCATCTGGCACGTTCGCGGCAGGCTCGGGTACGGGACCTGGATTCTCTGGCGCGGGCGCCGCAGGTTCCGGCGCCGCGTCGGCACTTCTTCCTAGCCGTATATTATCTAGCGCTGCGTGGAACCTTTCCAGGTTCTCGATCTCCTTGAGCGTCTTCTCCCGGCGGGGCAGTTCATGTGAGAGGTGCGGACTCACCCATTTCTCCAATACGGTCGGTTGCCAGAACACGTTCGGACCGATGAAGGAACCCCGTTCCTGGAAGGTATTGTGTGCAGGTTCTGTGGGGCGCTCTGGTTCGTGTCCCAGGCTGGCAGGCTCTTCCGGCTCTTCCCAATCTTCAGATCCCGGCTTGGGACAGGTCACAGCAGTTGCGTAGGGACCTCTCAGGCCCTCGGCAGGGGTGAACTCCACCTCCTCTCCCTCGCAGAGGTTATGCAGATGGTCAGGGAGGTAGCTACGCTTAGCTGACCTCCGATTCACAAACAAGTCTCTTCCAGTAGTATAATCCTTAATGAAGCCGAAGCCTCGGTCCTTATCAAAGGTCACCACTACCCCCATTCTCCTTTCCAGGCGGGGTTGCGTAGTGGTGTGACGATCATAAACAGTCTTGGCCAGTTCTTCAAAATATATTTTTGTGCTCGTTGTCTTTTTAATAGCTGCTTCCCGCACCTCCGCCATCAGCGCGGACCACTGCATACTGGGCCTGGCAAAGCCCTTCCATGAGCCAAAGTAGGGCTCAGGCTGTGATCCTAGCGGCAGGATGGTGGGTTTCTCCGGTTCTGGCGTGTAGGCCGGTGGCGCCTCTTCTCTTTTAATCCTGGCAGCGTCCATAATTGAGACAATTGGTGCAGCTAACAACTCAGAGCGATCCTCACTCTGCAACACGCTCGATCCCTCTCCGGAGAGCTACAGGGCGGTACACATTAGTTCAGTCAACACCTCCCACTTCTTTGGGAGGCCGCCCCCCAGGTACTCCAGCATAGGGGAGGCCGAGTCCATTATAGCAGACATGCACATTTGCAGACAGGGCGGTGGCGCGGACATACAGTCTTTCCCGCTCTTCTAGCAGAAGGCGCCAATCTTTACCGCCAATTACAGCACAGCGATGGCGCAGCAAATAAATCCAGTCAGTTTTTAGGCAGCCATCTTTTTAAGTATGACACTGTCTATTCACTGACAGCAAGCAGTGACTAAATAAGCGGCAAACAGTCCATGCAATACAATTTTTGCACCGCGATTATTACAGTTCTTCAGCCCAGCAATTTCAAATAAACGGATGGGGCCTTTCCACTTTATGGGCAAATAACGGCACACAGTTTATTTTCCACAATGCGCAGGAATGATCGCATCCTGTTCGTGATGCCAAAATATGCAGTATGCAGACCTGCAGGGTATTGCGATGGTGAGGTCACGGTTACTTAGGCAAACGAGGGTTGCTCTGGGTTACTCACAGTTTTCTTGAAAGACCCTGGGCAGGCGTATAGCAGTGATGGAGAGGCTGAACCAGGGGACCTCTGGGGAACTCTCGGTGTATAGGGACAAGGCCTGATGGTAGATGAGGTGCCCTGGATGTTGCAGGTGTTTAATGTGCCGGTGGCAAGATCCCTTTAGGATTCGTGACGCCAGTGCCTGTAACGGTGGCACCCTGATTTATAGTAGTAATAAGCGAGGAACACGATGTTGTGGTGAACTAAACTTCCTTTAATGGAAACAGTTAACTTTGTACAGTCTTGATTCAGTTCCACATGGCAGCAGCAATTATAAGCAGGCTTTCACAACAATAGCAGGTACAATGTTCTTTGCAAGATACTCAGAGAGTAAAAACACTTACAGACCAGGCTGCACCCTTCCTCAGAAATCCTGTGCACTATTCCTCAGAACTCCTGGCTGTCTCAATCCCAAGGCCCGTATGCCCTAATGCTGGCTTTATCCTTGGTCACGAAAAACTTCCTCAGGTATATATTTATCCTTGCTTTCACTAAGATCCTTCTGCCCTTCAGCTCCTCTCAGGTTGGCTGGAAAACACTTCTGCTCTGCTCTGCTCTCTGGTTATGGGAACTTCAGGTTTCTCTCAGGAGGCAACTCTTCCCCTGGTGACAATCTTCTGAACTAACTCTGGCTCAATATCCTCAGGCAGGCTGGACTGCATTCACTAGCCTCCTGGTGGCAACTAGAAGCCTGGGCTGTCTAGCTGCATGTCATGAGGTGGCCCTCAGCTTCTCTCTGGCTAAGGTGCACTCTCCCTTCTGTCTCTACACAGACTCCTGACTACACAGACTGACCCCTCCCTGTCTGGGCCGAACTATATGTACTGGGGGTTCCCTAGCTCTCTCTAGTGTCTAGGAGGAGGAACTACACCCTAATAGGCCTGCTACACACATCACAGGAAGAAATGAACAATAAAACATATAAAAGTACATTAAAATGGACTGTTAAATACACTGCCACTGTCCCTCAGGAGTAGGAGAACCACGTGGCCTAATTGACCCTTTTGTAGTGCCCACATTTACCTAGTTGGACACTACATATGTAAACTCCTACATGTCATGCCCTAAGCAGGTAATAAAGTGCAAGTGCATTAAATCATTAAAGTACTATATACAAGTGCATCTCTCTATCTCAATAGCATCAAGGAGGTGTCACCATAATAACATATTAGAGTATATTACCCATAATATGTGCTGCAGCCAGGTTACTCACGGTAAGTGCGTTTTCAAGTACAAGATATGAATCAGGAAAAAATTGTGGTTGATCATAATAAGCAGTGGGAGAGCAAAAGTGAAATCATGGGTGACATTTGTGACTACCTATACTAAACAGAGTCATCAGATTTAAAAAAAATTGTTTAGAGGTACCTACCAATAATAGAGCCTAGGCTGATTTTTAAGGAAGGGGTTAACTTTGTCCCCAGTAAAGCACGTTCCTTGGGCAACATTCTTTCCCCTAGTTTTTACATTTCGGAGGAAGTCAAACAGAAAACATGCTTATTGTTTCCACAGGTTCATACCCATGTGGTCATTATAAGTGCAAAGCAAGTAACTATGTATGGGTACGCAGCTCGTTTCCATCACCACGTTACTTTACAAACATATAATATGCATGCCTATGTCAGTTGTAACACTTCTGCATATCCTGTAACTTACAGTACATGGGACAGACATCAGGCCCCTTGAAGGTGCAGGTTAGGCGCCATATTTCACATGCAGCAACTGAAAATGTTAATGTGTCTGCACAAAAGTGCATAATAGTGACTTTTCTCGCGTTTTCAATTTCAGGGGATTTGGCTTAGGCAGGGTGCTGAATCTCCTTAGAGACACCATTCCTGCATGGAGACTTATTGGCAATGATCCATCGGAAACAAATATGCAAAAAGTTATCTCCCAAGAAACAGAACCATCTCACCACCAGTGCCACCTATTGAAAGTGGCCCCCTCTGAGTCAAGATGCGACTTTATAACAAGCCTTGGTATTTGACAAGGGAATACAGCAAGATGAGATATCCATCGTAGACCGTGTGATGCCTTGGAAGCAACTTAGGCAGGGTGCTGAATTTCCTAAAAGAGGCAAGTCCTGTTTGGAGACTTATTGACAATGATCCATGGGATTTGATTTATTGTTTTTGAATTATGAATTAAACATGTTTTTTTTTTTTTTTATCTGTATGAGCTTTTTGAAAAACTGTTACCAGTAATTGCTTTGTCACAATCTGGATCTCCTCCTAACCAATTAACCAATGCATTTTAAACTGTGTTGTTTTAAGGTGGATGGTTGAGCATTATTGTTCATGTCATGATTAAAGACTGTTATAGTCCGAAATGAGTTGGAAGCAATGCTCTGCTTTGTTTCTGTCTAGGATGGGATGATGTTCATTGAGGTGGATGTGTAGGAGGTGGATAAGTGCTTGATGTGGCAGACCTGCACAACCATAAAGGTGTCAGTAGCAATTGCCTCGTTGTGGCGACGCATCATCGGCAGCAGCCATGCAAAACACTGACTTATAGCAGTGAAAGACATGTACTTTCCCTAGCCATAATTGCTGCTCCACATAGTGATGGTGGCACAGCGAAAATTGCAAGAAGCGCCCAAGGTTCTCTGCCATGTGAGAGTACAATGCAGGGACAGATTGTTCTGAAAAATAATGGCATGCACTCTTGATACCTAGATGCTATCAGTTGCCTAAAGTCATTGGAATCCACTTCGTGGTATGGCAAAGACACAACCGGATGCTAGGCACTTATTTTTGCTTCCTGCTCACATATTATGGGTGATTGACGAAGGAGCGGAGTAGGAGGATGCATAGTCAGAGCAGGAGAAGCAGTAGCTGATGATGTTGATGGCTTGTGGATGTGGCCTGGCGACTAGAATGATAATGGGGAGGAGGAGGACCGTCTAGCTCACATTGCTGTCCTGTTAAATTTTTCTACGTGAGTCTGTGATGAAGGAACCATAGTTTCTTCATTTGTACCTTAAACTGCCACATCTTTCCTGCCTGCAGAGCCTGTGCACTGCCATGGTCTTGTTGGCTGGCAACGTTGTGAAAAACTCTCACACAGGAGATGCTCACATGGAGCTGCCAGCATCTGAGCTTGCCATAGGTCTGACAGCTTTTGACCTTACACCAAGAACAGCAACAGCGTCACCTGTTCCCGAGCCAACCACAGCAAAAGCAGATTTTCCCTGACAGGTTTTCTGGATGTTTTGGCCATAGATCATTCATTATGTCCTCTACCTGTGCCTGAACCTCATCCTCATGGCAGTCCAAACTTTGACTATTCGCATACAGCTAATCAACGGGAACACTATCTGGAATATCTTTTTTTAGAGTCTATCCACTAAAAGTGCTGTACAGTCCAGTACAATAGAACTGTGACACAGAATACATTATGCACAATAGTCTCTGATCAACTGAATGTATTCAATTGAATTTTAAAAATTGAAAAAAAAGGTCAGTTGGACAGAGTTAAGTGCAATACAGCTGTAACATAGAACAATACAGCAGGCACATTAGTCTGTAATATGCAGATTTTTTAACCACTTCATGACTGCCCATAGGCTATAAAAGTCCTATGGGCGGTTGTTTAACTCTGAATGGATGTTTTAGAACATACATTCAGAGATGGCAGCTGTACGCTAATTGTGCAGCTGCCGGGCTGGGGGCCCACTGTCAGTGACAGCAGGGCACCCCAGAGAGAAGGCAAGGACAGTTCCCAGGTGTCCCTGCCTTCTAGATTGCTGTATACACAGCGCTCACCGAGAGCTGTGTATAGAGATCAGGAAGCGCTAAGGGACCGCCGGGGCCGGGAGAGTGCAGGTACAGCCTCTCTGGGGAGTGTATTTCCCCTGTAACTGGGGCTACTAAGTCAGCCCCAGTTACAGGAGAAATCAATAGTGAAAAAAAAAGTGAAGTTAAATATCCCCCAGAGGTATTGTATGACCTTATGGGGGACGCAAAGTATAAAATAAAAAATAAAAAAATAAAGTGTTTTATAAAAAAAAAAAGGTTTCACATGTAAAAAAATAATAATAATCCCCAACTAAGTCATTTAAAAAAATGTTAAAAATAGAAAAATAAAAAAAATTGACATATTTGGTATTGGTTGCGTCAAAGAAGTAACCATCTTTTTGCACGATACCAGAGTACAAATATAAAGTCTCACCCTACATAATCCAAATCCTCAAAAAGAGACCTAGGCATAATATACTAAAATGTAACCTTTAACTATTGCTCAAATAGTGTGCTGAATTGTGACTATAAAAACATAGCAATAATGGATGTACCTAGTCACAGGTAAATACAGGTATAAAAATGGAATGGTCTTACTGGATCCTAAAATACATATACCCGTTGCTGTTTGCCCAGGACTCGTCCTTTGCTATCAAGACGATAGAAATGAAAGTAAAAGCGGCAGGGCCTGTATCACTACAGTGAATCTTCTAGGGACATTAGACTAACTCGCCCTTACATATACACCCTAAAATTTGTTGGGATGGGGCTATAAGTCCCTACCTACCAGCACCCACCCTCATAGGGGCAACCCCGTCAGGAACCTGTCCCTTTAAGGGGCCTTTTCCCTAATCATGTCTCTTTCTCATGTCCCAACATGACATGTTTCATCCCTTACAGGGACTCAACAGGGGATATGTGGATAGAGAGTAAACTGTGATAAAGATAAAGGGAAAACAAAAAGTAAACAAAATTGTCTAAATAAACACCAATTAGGTCCATAAGATGTTTAAACAGAGATCCTCTAACCGCTTCTTGTTGGAATTAGAGATGTAATGGAGGTGTCAGATGTTTAGACAGCTCCTTAAATAGTCTCCAGAAGCAAACAGTTGTCTGTATCCGGACAGGTATGGGAACGTGTCCCCACAAAAACCCACGTCTTACCGCCTATCAGATCGCAACAGGAGGGGAGCACAATGTACTGCGCTTACCTCCCTTTTTAAACCCTCCCGGTCTAGTAAGCCCTGACTCAGCTCCTCCCCTCCTCAGCGCACGCTGGAGCGCTCGTGGAACGCCCGCCAATCGTGTGCGCATTGAGGAGCACAGTAAGGGGCCGTCATGTGACAGTGGGGCGGCCCGAAGTGTCATCACGCGAGAGTTCGGCGTCCACCGTTGCTGAGCAACCAGGCGAAGCATCGCTCCACTCGCCAGACAGCCATAACAGTACAGCATGGCTATTCTACATTATGGGCAATGTTGCTCAAAAACAGATTTATAGGTAGGTAACTTAGAGGGATTCAAACTGAAAAATCAAAACAATAAATAAATAGAGTGACCTCATAACACCACGCAATAAAAAAAAAATGTTTCGTCTGCTAAATCAAGTGTGCGGATTACAAATCCGAAGTCAGAATTGTTGTAACACGTCAGGAAATTTTTCTATGCATAAGTATGTCTAAATGAATTAAGCACTTGGAAAGCATTGAATAATTTTGAACACAACTAGTTTTACTCCAAGAATTACCTGATCTACATCAAAGTTTGCGTAGTAAACAGTGTATAAAAATGCAATGGAATAAAAAAAATTCAAAAAGTCTCAATTTAAGTTTTTCAATTTAAAAGTCTTACTTGAGCAAGGCCCAGTACTGTTAAAAGTGCTACAGGCATCTGCTTTTGCGTTTGTGAACGGTCATATTTTCCCATTGCAAAAACCAGCAGTAGTCCCCCATCATGTTGGGATTCCAGTGGCCTTGATACCTGTTCTCCATTGTAGAAATATCTTTATGGAACCGCTCTCCATGTTTGTCACTTACGTGTCCCAAATTGGGTGGGAAAAAGTAAAGATGGGAATGTAAGAAATGCACTTTCAATGACATTCGGCAGCCAAGTTGTTCATATGCTGTAAGCATGTTGTCTACTAATTCAGCATAATTTGCAGCTCGTCTGAAGTTCTGCACTACTAGCACAAATGCATCCCAAGCTGCAAGACGCACTCGCTTTGTCAGATTCTTGCTGCTGATCATAAGTAGTGTATTTGTCACATATGTAGCAGATTCTACCTGTTTATTTGACCATGTCAATACCCATAAAGTCGAGGTAGTCAGGTCTACCGTCATGTTCGTTTCTAACGTGGCGAGAAACAGATGTCTCTCTCTGATTCGTTATGTCCCCAATGTGCTCTCCAACTCTACGTCTTAGTTCTCTTGTCGTCTTACCAATGTGCTCTTTTCCACACTTTCATGTTATCTTGTAAATTACACCTTTAGACTTGCAATTAATCAGATATTATAGACTTTGTTCGTGACATTGCTTACCAACGTTTTGCCTTCTGATTCAAAGAGTTTTCTTTATTTTCATGACTATGAAAATTGTAGATTCACACTGAAGGCATCAAAACTATGAATTAACACATGTGGAATTATATACATACCAAAAAAATGTGAAACAACTGAAAATATGTCATATTCTAGGTTCTTCAAAGTAGCCACCTTTTGCTTTGATTACTGCTTTGCACACTCTTGGCATTCTCTTGATGAGCTTCAAGAGGTAGTCACCTGAAATAGTTTTCACTTCACAGGTGTGCCCTGTCAGGTTTAACCACCTCAGCTCCCCTAGCTTAAACCCTCTTAATGACCAGACCACTTTTTACAATTCTGCACTACACTACTTTCACGGTTTATTGCTCGGTCATACAACTTACCACCCAGAATTAATTTGACCTCCTTTTCTTCTCACTAATAGAGCTTTCATTTGGTGGTATTTTATTGCTGCTAACATTTTTACTTTTTTTGATATTAATAGAAATTGACCGAAAATTTTGCAAAATTTGGGTAAAAGTTATAGCGTTTACAAACTATGGTGCAAAAATGTGAATTTCCGCATTTTGAAGCAGCTCTGACTTTCTGAGCACCTGTCATGTTTCCTGAGGTTCTACAATGCCCAGACAGTAGAAATACCCCACAAATGACCTCATTTCAGAAAGTAGACACATACGAACGTCTAAATGGAGCCTTACAGGGGGGTGATCAATGACAGGGGGGTGATCACCCCATATAGACTCCCTGATCACCCCCATGTCATTTATCACCCCCCTGTAAGGCTTCATTCAGACGTCCATATGTGTTTTGTGGATCCACGGATCCGCAAAACACATACGGACGTCTGAATGGAGCCTTACAGGGGTGTGATCAATGACAGGGGGGTGATCAGGGAGTCTATATGGGGTGATCAGGGGTTAATAAGGGGTTAATAAGTTACAGGGGGGTGGGGGGGTGTAGTGGTGTTTGGTGCTACTTACAGAGCTACCTGTGTCCTCTGGTGGTCGATCCAATCAAAAGGGACCACCAGAGGACCAGGTAGCAGGTATATCAGACGCTGTTAACAAAACAGCGTCTGATCTACCTTTCAAGGGTTAAAAAAATCGCATCTACAGCCTGCCAGCGAATGACCGCCACTGGCAGGCTGTAGATGCACTAGTTTACCTGCCGTTTCCTGTGAACGTGCGCGCCTGTGTGCACGCGTTCACAGGAAATCTTGCGTCTCGCGAGGTGACACGTCGGCGTGTCGGAGAGGAATAAACCGGCCGCCTCCGGACCGCAATCCTGCGTTAGGTGGTCCGGAGTCGGTTAATAAGTGGGATTTCTTGCCTTATAAATGGGGTTGGGACCATCAGTTGCGTTGTGGAGAAGTCAGGTGGATACATAGCTGATAGTCCTACTGAATAGACTGTTAGAATTTGTATTATGGCAAGAAAAAAGCAGCTAAGTAAAGAAAAACGAGTGGCCACCATTACTTTAAGAAATGAAGGTCAGTCAGTCCGAAAAATTGGGAAAACTTTGAAAGTGTCCCTAAGTGCAGTCACAAAAACCATCAAGCGCTACAAAGAAACTGGCTCACATGCGGACCACCCCAGGAAAGGAAGACCAAGAGCCACCTCTGCTGCGGAGGATAAGTTCATCCGAGTCACCAGCCTCAGAAATCGCAGGTTAACAGCAGCTCAGATTAGAGACCAGGTCAATGCCACACAGAGTTCTAGCAGCAGACACATCTCTAGAACAACTGTTAAGAGGAGACTGTGTGACTCAGGCCTTCATGGTAGAATATCTGCTAGGAAACCACTGCTAAGGACAGGAAACAAGCAGAAGAGACTTGTTTGGGCTAAAGGACACAAGGAATGGACATTAGACCAATGGAAATCTGTGCTTTGGTCTGATGAGTCCAAATTTGAGATCTTTGGTTCCAACCACCGTGTCTTTGTGCGACGCAGAAAAGGTAAACGGATGGACTCTACATGCCTGGTTCCCACCGTGAAGCATAGAGGAGGAGGCGTGATGGTGTGGGGGTGCTTTGCTGGTGACACTGTTGGGGATTTATTCAAAATTTAAGGCATACTGAACCAGCATGGCTACCACAGCATCTTGCAGCGGCATGCTATTCCATCCGGTTTGTGTTTAGTTGGACCATCATTTATTTTTCAACAGGGCAATGACCCCAAACACACCTCCAGGCTGTGTAAGGGCTATTTGACCATGAAGGAGAGTGATGGGGTGCTGCGCCAGATGACCTGGCCTCCACAGTCACCGGACCTGAACCCAATCGAGATGGTTTGGGGTGAGCTGGACCGCAGAGTGAAGGCAAAAGGACCAACAAGTGCTAAGCATCTCTGGGAACTCCTTCAAGACTGTTGGAAGACCATTTCAGGTGACAACCTCTTGAAGCTCATCAAGAGAATGCCAAGAGTGTGCAAAGCAGTAATCAAAGCAAAAGGTGGCTACTTTGCAGAACCTAGAATATGACATATTTTCAGTTGTTTCACACTTTTTTGTTATGTATATAATTCCACATGTGTTAATTCATAGTTTTGATGCCTTCAGTGTGAATCTACAATTTTCATAGTCATGAAAATAAAGAAAACTCTTTGAATGTGAAGGTGTGTCCATACTTTTGGTCTGTACTGTATTTACAAGAGACACAGCGGCCACATTTATAGCAGCCCTCAACCGGTTTGTTCAACCATGTTCTAGGTGCCGAGGGTGCTACATAGTGGCTTTTAACCACCATGTCTCGAATGCTAGTGCCTCTCCTATAGGTAATGCTCGGATAATCTCTCACTACAGTATGAATATCTGGGCCATGCGAAGGATATGCCAATATTTGGAAATGTTGTTTTTCACACCAGGGACTGCCTCATCAAACGTACTTATTAGGTCAATCTATCTTTTGTTCCCTTTCTTGGCATCCCCCGCAGATATCCTCTCTTTCTTAATACTCAGAAGAGAGGCACGATCTTGTGAACATGCTAATTGGAAGGCTGGCTTCAAAGTGTGGAGAGGGTAACCCCGGTCGAGAAATCTATCCCTCAAGTCTGCTGCTTGTCTTAAAAGTTTAGACTGTCTTTCTTTCGTCTTGATAGCAAAAGACGAGTCCTGGGCAAACAGAAACGGGTATAAGTACTTTAGGATCCGGTAAGACTGTTCCATTTTTATACCTGTATTTACCTGTGACTAGGTACATCCATTATTGCTATGTTTTTATAGTCACAATTCACCTCACTATTTGAGCAATAGTTTTGCTAATTTTATTTTAATCATAACTAGTAAAGGTTACGTTTTAGTATATTATGCCTAGGCCTCTTTTTGAGGATTTGGATAATATCTGGAGGAGTAGCATTATCACTTTGATTTGCAAGCTTTTTGAGAAAATATTGCAAAATAATTTTGTAGCAGCGGGTAGACAGATGATTTGATAACCGAGTCAGTTTTCTTCATTGATACCACATGATGTATGGTATTAGTTTCACAAATGGTCATATTCACATTACAATGGACAGAGTACCTCTGAGTCCTGTACTGCTAACCTTACTGTGTAGTAGTTTGCACATTTCTATAGTCTTGGCCCAAAGAATTTGGTCGCTGAATCACTCATCCACAGGCCAGTGTCTTGGTGATAGGCTCACTTTATACACAAGCACACAGTAAATAATAGGTCCAATAGAGTTGAGATATGAATTTAATATTCATCACATTGGTAACTGCTGAAACTAACCAAATAGCAACCTGAAGTAATACAAAATTGCTTTTACATAATACACACTGGTGCCCTTCAAATATTTTATTATAAGCAAGCTAACACAAGCTCGTAGCTGTAATTGATCAGCCTGATACAGGCCAATCAAAACACTTAAAAATTGTTCTTTGACGCTGTCATTTACACACTGTACCCGCATGTGGCATGAGTGTAACTGCAAGGATTAAAGGCTATGGAGACCTTAAGGGTTCATTTAAGCCATATTCTTATCAGTTTGATAACCATTTAACTATAATGAGTGTTTATGAAGTCAGGAGATAAGAGATAAGGCTTCACATGAGCCGTCAGCTGATGGAATATGATTTGTAGCCCAAAATGAGTAAAATGCAATCATAGAAAAATTGCCCTGAAGGTGTCCATAGCCTTTAATCTATTTCCACTCAATGAAACTTGCACTCACCTTCCACTTAGGCTGCAAAATCAGGCAGCATAAATCAGTAACCAACACACACACACACACACACACACTGCTTTCCATCAATCAAATAATTCTATGAACTCTATGAAAGACTATGTATGCTCTAAAAGAATGCAAAGACTAAATGTATTAAAGTTTTAAGCTTTAATGCAGAAAAGGTGAGTCGCTTAGAAAAAGGAGATAAAAAACAATGACATCCAAATGCAAGAAAACAGTTATAAAAAGGGGCAAAATAACAGCAGACCTAACACAAACAGTAGTCTTTTCTCCTCCCTGAGGGTGGGAAAGAACACACTCAGACTTGTCTAACCCCAACAAATGTGAAGCCCACCAGTCTCATTTTTTTTTAAAAGGCCTAAAATTCAAGCTTAGGTGTTACATCTTACACTTTCTCTGCTTCAAGAGATAAACCCCCTAGCTCTGTCTCCTGCACCCCCATGGCCCAACATGCAATAAATGTTCTGTGCCAGTTCAAAGAGTTGTTAGCAAATGAATCATACATAACACATACAGTCATGTACCTGTGTCATTGCAGATGCCAACTCCTCTTGATATAGTTCAGGGTTTATTCAGTAAAGTTTTAGACTGCTTGGTCATGTCTGTATATGGGAGAAACTACATATTTGCTTATTGCTATGCTTTTTAAATGTTGCATTTCCTTACCAATAGTTCTGTTGTATTTACTTTTATACTTTTTCACCTTACAATTATATCTACATTGTCCTTAACAATTTGCTTTATCTTGTAGACATCTTATATTCCTTGAATAAACTCCCATAGAAGATTATTTTTCCTGCCAGAAGAAAACTCTGCAAACCTTCTAATCCTGACCTGGCCACCCAGTGACTGGGCTTTATTATAAACATACGGATATAAATCATATGTTTTGTTTAGGAGATGTGTTCCAGGTTCTTTCTGATTTGCTGCAAGACTTTATCTTGAAATCTTGCCTCGAAACTGGTGGGTTAACAGGAGCCCTGTATATTATGTTTATATGAAGCTATGTTATAATTAGTAATAGGTTTCTTTTCTCAGTTTACATTAAGCTATGGAAATTCATCAACTGTGATTACGAAGGTAGAACATGCATCAGGTGTAAGTGTAGCAGTTTTTCATTGATGGTAAAACCATTCATTCAACATTGCCATTGTAAGGCATATGTCATTGGAATAATTCCTCGACTATGTGAATCTAAAACAATGGAAAAACTTAAAGTGGTTATCCCACAAAAAGTAAGTAACAATAATCCAGCGATCCTGAGAATGAGGGCTAACTGAGTCCCTTTTCTGAATGGAGTTTTAGTGCACATGTTGAATCGTTCACGGTTCCATTCATTTCTAGGAGACTGATGGAACGCTGTCTATATCAGTTCCATACACACAAATTGAATGTTGTCCGACATACTACTACCAATCTATTCAGAGAGAGGACTCATAGACACTCTGTTCTACAGATTGCTGGGGATCACAGCGGTCAGACTCGCAGTAATCCTACATTTATCACCTGTCATGTACTTTTCATGGGATAATCTGTTTACGTTAACAAAATGTATGTATAGTTGTAGTATATTATGAATGGTAAAAGTCAGATGTATGTCAGAGATGGATGTATCTGTCCATAAGACCACTATAAGCTGTACAGTCCAAAGAATGGGGCTTTATGTAAGAAAACACATTTGGAGTTCACCAAACAGCATGTGGAAGACTCCCCAAAAACATGAAAGAAGGTTTTCTGATCCGATAAATCTAAAACAGAACAATGTGGACACAGTCGCTGTTTTCTACAACACTACAATTACTTCGGCTTTTGACTCAGTCGCCTCTCTCACAGACAGCAGAACCATCAAATCAATTGAGAACCCTGGCACGCTCACCTAACAGGAAAACTGAGATAAGCTTGCAGAGTTGCAGAATGACACTGGAAGAAAACCACTCCAAGAAAGACTTCATCACATACAAACAAGCTGTTCTCAACTTCAAGTCTGCACTCACTGCTTCTAAACAGGGCTACTTAAAGGTTAACTGCTGTTTGATTTTTTTTATTCCCTAATGGTATAGTACACTCTGCTGTATAAGTGCTTTTGTGCTTTAAAATTTGATCATTTACTTCCGGTTCCGGCGCCGCCATGTGAGGACACAGCGCACGGAGCTCCCGCTTACCGCCGACCACCGCTTCCACTTTGCAGCACAGAGAGCTGTTTTCCAGCCCTGAGGGACATTCGACTGGCACCACTTACCTGCACTGGGGTGGCGATGGAAAGATATCTCCTCCGGAGCGGGCAGAAAGTCACAGGTGCGCAGCAGTTGGCAGCCTCACAGGACGCGGCAAAGATGGCGGACAGCCAGCCGCTGATATTCAGGGAGGAGGGCTCCCAAAGCATCCAGGGTGATGCGTCCCCCCTGGTCAGCTGGGCCCCACTGGACTACAAACAGCTGGCCATAGAGGTGGCGATGCGCATAATGCCTGACATCCAGAAGACACTGGAGACGACGATATTGGCCTCTTTTAACTCCTTAAGGGAGGAAGTGAATCAGACCAGCATACAGGTTGGAGAAAGAGCTGCGTACTCTACAGCAGCAAGTGGGGGACTCTGACTCTGTAATAAAATCACAGCAGCATGCCCTGGAGTACCTGCGTTTTAAGGTGGATGATCTTGAAAATATGTCACGCCGCAATAACCTGAGGGTGGTGGGGCTGCCTGAGTCCATCAAACAACCATACCTCTTGGATTTATGTGAGAGGGAATTGCCTGAGGCCCTGGGTTTGAACTTTTTCTGTCGGGTGGAACGCGCCCACAGGATTGGGCTGGACAGGGGCGCCACAATTGACTCTAAAATGGATTCTCCCCGCGGTGGGGATGGATGACCTCGTCAGGTCATCTTTAAATTGCCAGACTTTAATGACAAGGTGGCCCTGCTCCGCAGCTTTCGCAAGAGACGGCATCAGATAACCATCAGGGGTCATAGGATTTTACTTTTTGAGGATTTCTTGGCTGAGGTGGCGAAGAAGCGCAAGGCTTTCAGTCCTGTTTGCACCGCACTCTACCAAAGGGACATTCGATTTCAGTTACTTTTCCCGGCGGTTCTGAAGATCCATCAAGCACATGGAAGGACTGTTACCTTTAGGTCCCCCTCTGAGGCTGAGGAGGCCTTAGACGAGATTTTAGATTCAGAACCACATAACACCGCCCTCTCTCCTCAGCGGCCCACTCCGAAGGGCCCTCCGGAACCGCAGAGGAAATGACCGTTCACGGATTGGCTCAGAAAGACACTCCAGAAGAGGACGTTGATAAGCCTTAATCAATTGTTGGTGGGACTCAATCCTGGGGGGTAGTTATGTTGGAGATACTCAGCTGCCCCAGTTCAGGGATTTATGTTGTTTTGCTCTATGTTTCATGTTAGGGCCCTTCATTGTTCATCCGTACAGTTGGCTATTGCTTAGGCCAGGTATACGGGAGTTCTGCCATGGCGGAAAAAAGGAAAGTCTGAAACTAGGTTTAGGGACGACTGACACTATCTAGTTGTATTCTGCCTAGCGGGTTATTGCCTACTTGCCTTATATCTAGGCAGTGTTCTTTGGTCGTACTTATATTGTTTTTTGTTTCTTGTTTTCTTTCCTTCCCTCCTCTTTCCCTCCCACCTTCCCTTCTCCTTTGGCTTTCTCTGTCTGGGGATCCGTGAATGTCAGAGCTGAAATGTGAATCATCTCCTGGAATGTCAAGGGTTTATGCTCCCCACAAAAGCGGTCTAAAATTTTGCGCCACTTGAAGCGTCTCCAACCTGACGTGGTTCTCCTGCAAGAGACGCACTTGGAGGATAAAGATTTATTTTGTTTGCAAAAATTTTGGGTAGGTTCTGTATATGGATTTCTCAGGGAAAGTACTATCTGAAACTCATGACAATGAGGGTAGATGGCATAGGCTATTGGTGGAAATTGAGGGGACATCCTAAAGCATTCACAATGTCTACGCTCCAAATGATGCTAACGCACCCTTTTACGCTCTTTTAGAGAACAGACTGCACATGAATGGAACCCATAATAGAATTGTGGGGGGTGATTTCAACTCAGTCGCATCTGTTCTGGAAGACCGGAAGAGGGTTGAAGGGATGGTTGGTATGCAGCGGCTTTCTGACAAAGTTATACCACCCCTTTTAGCCTCTACGGGATTGTATGATACCTGGCGCTCTCTACATCCTGATGACAGGGAGTACACACATTTTTCGCACGCACACAACGTATGGTCCCGTATTGATTACCTCTTCCTGTCTTTACATTTGTCTCATAGAGTGGTATCCGCTGAAATTCATGACCTACTTATTTCTGATCACTCACCTATTTCCATTTCCCTACAGGACATTTACCCTAGAGGCCCTGATTTTCTGTGGCGTTTTCCTTCTTTTCTGGCCAAGGATGACAACTTTAAGGATATACTTCAAGGTTGGTGGTGGGAATTTCAGGGGGACAATCCTCGAGGTGCATCAGATGTTTCGACCCACTGGGAGACGGCTAAAGCGGTCCTGAGGGGCCGAATTCTGGGTTATGTCAGTAATCTACGCAAGGTGGTCACAAAACAGTATCAGGCGGCTAGCTCAGCTCTTAGGCAGGCATACACTCAGTTTCTCCAGATGGCTTCCACTGGAGAAATCACTGCTGAGGAAGTACTGCATATAATACGCTCTTTGCACAGTGGAAAGGCGCCAGGCCCTGATGGATTCTCGGGGGAATTTTATAAAATGATACAAGACAATCTGGCCCCCACGCTAGTGAAATATTTTAATCACCTTTTGCACACGGGTAGTTTCCCCGCCCATGTGAATGTTGCCTACATTAAACTGATATTAAAGCCCAATAAAGACCCACAGGATCCTGGCTCGTATCGCCCGATCTCGCTCATTAATCAGGATCTCAAGATCTTGACCAAAATACTGGCTGACAGACTGGGCCTCCTAATGCCCACTCTGATAGGTCCTTCACAAGTTGGTTTCATTAAGGGACGATCAGGAAAGGCCAATATCAGGAAGGTGTTGGCGACCTTGGATTGGGTCCGGCGCCGCCCCCAGTCAGCCATGACCCCCATTTTGTTGGCTTTGGACGCGGAAAAAGCTTTTGATTCACTGTGCTGGGACTGGCTGGGGGTGGTGCTGGATAGATTCAAGATATTTGGGGATATCCGTACTTTCCTAAAGAGTCTCTATTCCAACCCTGCGGCACACATCCACACGGGAGGTTTTCTATCCCCGGTTTTCCCCCTCCAGAGGGGAACTAGACAGGGGTGTCCGCTCTCCCCCCTCCTCTTTGACCTGGCCATTGAGCCCCTAGCTAGATTCTTAGAGGACTCTGACTTGTACTCGGGTATCACTGTGGGCAAGAAAGAGGTCAAACTGGCTTTGTATGCCGATGACCTTCTAATCTTTATGGACACTCCTCGACGGCATATAGGTCCCCTAATGGAGTTCTTCAGTCTTTTTGGGTCCTTTTCAGGCTATAAAAATAAATTCATCCAAAAGCGAGATACTGGAGTTGAACGAATATACGGGGTTACAATCTATCCTGTCTTATGCGTCACATATCTGATTGGGTGCACAATACTGATTATTTCTCAAACAGGGAACTGGAACAAAACCTAGTTGCTCCTTGGAATCTAGTATAGTGCCTTCATTCTAACCTGGCCTCGTTACCCAAGGATATTAAATCCTCGCTTTTACTGAGACATATGATTGGAGCCTAGAAGGCGATCAGGAAGACAGTAGGTTTACCTCATGCAATTTCTAAATGGATGCCGTTGTGGGGTCATCCTGGGTTCCCTTTGGGGACTGGCTCTGGACCTAATGAGCTGTGGGTCTCTAGAGGGCTGACAAGGGCGGAACATCTGATGCACCAAGGGGAGGGTCGATGGCTGACCCCGACAGGACTGAAGGAAAAACGCACTGGTGCTCCCTATGGAACCCCAGGCCCTAGTCTTCCTTACATACGTCTGGAAGGGGGTCAGCCTGGCACTCAAACTCAGATTCCAATCATTTTGCACTCTGTTCTATTGGTGGCCAAAAGAGTTTTGCTTCAGAGATGGCTCATGGATGCCATGCCAGATGTCTCAGCTGTGGTCTCTGAGTTGAAAGTGTTGTTGGGCTTTGAGACGATAGAGGCGTCAAGGCACAAGGAAGTTTCAGCCACCAAATTCTTCAACAAATGGCGCACTTTTATGGTCGCACACTTCAGTCCGGTTGAGATTGGGGAATTGGTCAAACCCTTTCAGTACACTTCTTGGTATCTCAAAGCATCTCTAAGTAATACCTTGGGCCCCCTGGCAGTGTAGTCCTGCCTTCCTCATTTACCCCCCTATGCCCCTCTCCCTCCCCACCCCTCTACTTTCCCTTTCTTTCCTTTCCTTTCATACCAGGCTCTACTCCAAGCAACAGAGGAGAAATCACTGTTAGAGATAGAGTCGGGAATAATCGCGGGTAAAATCTGCTTTTACTTTCAGCTTAATTCACAGCATCCCAATTTCTATCATTGATATCTTCCCCTGTACTGAACAGATTTATGTCACTATGGTATTGTCTGAAATATGTCAGCTTTCAGACAATACAAAGCCCATATTTCTAGCTTGTACCAAACCAGAGATATAAGCAGCTAAAGCAGCCCCCCCTGTCAGTCTGGAAGAGAATGAGTGACAGCTGGCTATTAAAAGGTTAAAATAAATGCTTACTGATTTAATGAAATTGCAGGGCTTGTCTCTGGTTAGCTGTATGTGAGGATACACTGCTCTGGCTACTGTGGGAAATTATCTGTGTTCTGATTGGTCCTGCTAGTTCATGTGAGGAGAGCAAGGGCTTATGGGAAGTGAGGGAAATACAGGATGGCCTCAAAGAAGGGCAAAGATCATCACAGGAAGAGCAGCAGAGGCCATCTTAGGAAGTAGCTGAAATAGAGGCACAGAGAAATATGGTTGCTAAGGGCTGAATACAGACATCAGAAAGTAAAAATTTGCTGAAAAATGCAGCTTCATGAATATCTTCCCTTCAGCATCACATATGTTAGGAATTTATTTTTTGGTAGTGAAATGGCAGTTACACTTTAACTATTCTCATATTGTCTTTTTACCGCAATACCAAACCAAACAATTGATTAATACCTTTAATTTTCTCCTCCGTCCCCTGGTGCCCTCCTCCACACACCTCATCTCAGCTAAAGACTTTCCCTCATATTTCAATTATAAAATTGACAAAATTGGAGAAAACTTCAACCAACAATCCCTGCAACTCCTCTACACAACTACTTAGTGCTCTTCCTACATAGCCCAGTTTACCACCTTAATCTCCAGATCTCACTTCACCACCTATGCCCTTGACCTAGTGCCATCTCTTCTCATCCCTAACTTTACCACTATAGTTATGCCTTCCCTAACCCACCTCTTCAACCTATCACTAAACACTGGTGTCTTCCCTTTCTCTTTAAAACCTGCCACCATCACACCCATACTCAAGAAGCCCTCTCTGGACACCCTCTCTCTACCCCCTCCATCTCATCCAGCTACTACGATTCCCATCAAAACTCCATGTCAATCTCAAACTGTTCTCCCACCTCTTATCACACTCAGTTTTTGATCCACTACAATTCGGTTTCTAACCCAGTCACTCCACTAAAAAATCTCTAACCAACGTCGCCAATGATTTGCTATCTGCCAAAGATAAACATCAGTAGTCTGTACTCCTCCTTCTTCTTGACCTGTCCTCTGCCTTTGACAGTCGACTCCTTTATCCTGTTACAACCCTTCTCTTTGCTCTGCATTAGAGACCTGGCCCTCTCCTGGATCCTCGTACCTCACCAATAGAGCTTTAAGTGGTTCCCATTCATACACCACCTCATCATCACCCCCTCTCTCTTTTGGTGTCCCTCAAGGCTCTATCCTCAATTCCCTACATTTCTCCATTTATACATTCGGCCTGGGACAACTTAGTCTGAGTCCATGGCTTCCAATACCACCTCTATTCTTCTCAAATTTGCCTCTCCGGCCCAGATGTAAATTCCTTTCTATCCATAATTCTGGTGTGTCTATCAGCTATATATTCATTATTTTCCTCCTGCTTCTTAAAACTCAACATGGAGCAAATTGAATTCATTATGTTTCCCCCATGTTATGTATAACACCTCTAATATGTGCCCCTTCATGTAAAGTGCCTCTTATATGTGCCCCTTTTATCTATAGTACCTCTTATATGTGCCCCTGTATGTATAGTGCCTCATGTCCTTATTATGTATAGCACTTCTTATACTGTATGTGCCCCCTGTATGCATAGTGCCTCTTATATGTGCCCCATAGTATTATGTTTAGGTCTAGCATTAGCGTTAGGAGCCAGTATTAGGGTTAGGCATAGAATTAGCATTAGGGTTAGTATTAGAGTTAGGGGGCAGTATTAGAGTAAGGTGTCTGTATTAGTGTTATTCATCAGTATTAGGGTTAGGGGTCAGTATTTAGGTTAGATGCCAGTATTAGAGTTAGGCAAAATGTTAGAGTTAGGGGCCAGTATTAGGGTTAGGCGTAGTATTAGCATTAGGGCCAGTATTAGAATTAGGGTCAGTATTGCAGTTAGGGGCCAGCATTGGGGTTAGGGTCAGTATTAGGGCACATGAAGAGACTAGGGGAGGGAAGTCTATACTCACCTGTCCCAGTGCGGTCTCATAATGCAGCAATGCACACTCGGCCTCTTCTGGTGGGTCTGCTCCTGAGGAATGTCACAGGAGGCGCAATTATGCCATCGCTTCGCCTACGTCAAATCGATACGCTGGAAAAAGTGGGTCAGGGAACCAGTTGTTCCCGTGTCCTGCTGGTGCTGCTGTATGGTCAATTGGATTTGCGGTTCGTGGACACAGATACAATTGATTACAAGGGCCAAGCAGTAACCAACGGCCCTGAACATCTACCAGTCTGGGGGTATGTGCCCACTAGCCCAGCTTGCCCCCAGCAGGCAACTGCTGATTGGAGTGCCGGATGTCAGACCCTCATATATTGGATATTAATCACCTATCCTGAGGATAGGACATTAATATCAGGAGCCTGGAAAACCCCTTTAAGATGTTGAAAGCTCGAAACGTGTCACATAAGTGAATAGCTAAGTAGTGAACTGAGGGCCATCAGAGAGGTCCCATAATGAACATGGCTGGCGAATATATTTTTGTAGCTTATTGGTTTTGAAGTTGTCAGCTCGAAATCACAGGGAAGATGTATATTTGCTGAATTCATTGTGATGTAATAAGAAAATCAGGCAATGTAAAATATGTGACCATTTCGACCATATCACAACACTTCCCATTTTTCTTGCTGTGAGGCCAATCGTACTAGTGACGTGCTGTCTTTAATAATGATTTGTGTTTTTCTTTTTTGATTGGACAAGTTTATTTTTTCCCATGCAGTCACATGAATGCATGTAAAGATGACTTCCTTTCCACTGTAAGTTTTGATACACTGTATGATAACTACAGTATATTGAGATATTCATGGTTACAACCACCCAGCAATCCATCAGTGGTGGCCGTGCTTACACACTATAGGAAAAAGTGCCGGCCTCTCTGGTGGCCGGGACCGTGGGAGTGCACATAGGATAGTGCTTTTTTCTATAGTGTGCTAACATAGCCACCGCTGCTGGATTGCATTTGTAAGCATGGAAACAAGCAGTGTATAATTAGTGATGAGCGGGGGGTGCCATATTCGATTTTGCGATATTTCGCGAATATTCGATTGAATATTCGTGTTATATTCGTCGAAATCTAATATTCGTAATTATTCAAATTATCGCGATTAATATGCGATTTAATTAATCGCGTATTGCGATTTTTTCTTAGGCAACGTTCTTATGACTAATTGACTATGGCTAGGCTATGTGTATTTTACGAATATTCTTAATATTGCTCTAACTTCATCTTTTAGAATATTCGTAATATTCTAAAAGACGAAGTTAGAGCAATATTACGAAATTTCGTAAAATACACATATAGATTGTAATTTAGCTAATATAGTGCTATAATCCTTTTTTTTTTCTCTAATTTTTTTTGCCTCTTCAGAACTTAAGTTTTGTTAAAGATGTACACTATTAAAAAAATTACTATAGCAGTATATTAACTAAATTACAATCTATATGTGTATTTTACGAAATTTCGTAATATTGCTCTAACTTCGTCTTTTAGAATATTCGTTATATTGCTATAACTTCGTCTTTTAGAATATTACGAATATTCTAAAAGACGAAGTTAGAGCAATATTAAGAATATACGTAAAAAGTTGAAATCGCAATTCGATTATTATAACTTGAATGAATCAAATTGCGATTTCAACTTAGCACTGCTATATTCCATAAACTAGAATTAACGAATATGGAATATAGCAGTACTAAGTTGAAATCGCAATTCGATTAATTCAAGTTATAATAATCGAATTGCGATTTCAACTTCAGCACTGCTATATTCCATATTCGTTAATTCTAGCCTACTATGGAATATAGCAGTGCTAAGTTGAAATCGCCATGCGATTACTTTGAGTTATATTAATCGCATGACGATTTCACCTTGGACCTGGTTTACTATGGTTGGCTTTAATGGCTTGGTAGAATTAGCGAATATGACGAATGTATTCGTCATATTCCACATAACAAATATACGAATGTATTCGTCATATTCCACAAAACGAAGATATTCTCCATCTTCGTTTTAGCTACCTATTCATCAACTTTGCGAATTCTAGCAATCATATAGGAAAGTTGACTATAGAGACAGCTAAGTTTAATTCGCTATGCGATTATATTACTTAGCTTTTTTAAAAAAATAGAATAATTATAATACTTGATAATTATTATAATTATTCTATTTATAAAAAAAAAAGCTAAGTAATATAATCGCATAGCGAACTTTCCTATTTGATTGCTAGAATTCGCGAAGTTGATGAATAGGTAGCTAAAACGAAGATGGAGAATATCTTTGTTTTGTGGAATATGACGAATACATTCGTATATTCGTTTTGTGGAATATGACGAATACATTCGTCATATTCGCTAATTCTACCAAGCCATTGAAGCCAACCATAGTAAACCAGGTCCAAGTTGAAATCGCCATGCGATTAATATAACTCTAAGTAATCGCATGGCGATTTCAACTTAGCAGTGCTATATTCCATAGTAGGCTAGAATTAACGAATATGGAATATAGCAGTGCTGAAGTTGAAATCGCAATTCGATTATTATAACTTGAATTAATCGAATTGCGATTTCAACGTAATTCTCAAATCCGACAGTACATTCTAGTATATGGAGACGTTCCCATGGTGATGGGGACGCTCCATGAGCACGGAAGAAACGGGCATTGACTGGAGCATTAGAAAAAAAAAAAAATGAATATTCGATTTCGCGAATATATAGCACTATATTCTAAATATTCGCGAAATCTCGATATTCGAGAAAAAAAATTGCAATTCGAATATTCGCGCTCAACATATGATATAAAAATGAATCCAGCGAGCAAAGTAAGCAATATGGTCAATCATAATACATTAATAAGTGCCTTTAACTTTCTCTAATGTTATTTAAGGGGCATCAGTCAGCAGCTTTGTACCTATGAAACTGGCTGACCTGTTACATGTGCGCTTGGCAGCTGAAGACATTGGTGTTGGTCCGATATCCATATGTGCCCACATTGCTTAGAAAAATGATGTTTTAATATATGCAAATTAGCCTCTAGAAGCAACAGGGGCATTGCCATTACACCTAGAGGCTCTGCTCTCTGCAACTGCCGCGCATTCTGCACTTTAATTGACAGGGCCAGGAAGTAAAAAACATCATCACATCTGGGCCTGTTAATAAAAGTGCAGAGGACACAGTAGTTTCAGAGAGAGCTAAGCCTCTAGGTGTAACGGCAATGCCCCCATTGCTCATTGAGGCTAATTTGCATATAGATGCCTTCAGCTACCAAGTACTCATGTAACAGGTCAGCCAGTTTTATAAGTACAAACCTGCTGACAGATGCCCTTTAAAGTAGTCTTACATACAGTAGTATTGTCAGTGTAACAGCACAACGCAGTTTTAATCACCTAGTAGTACCATAACAGAAACGTCTATTTAGTAGCATCCACATTTTTGTGACATACTGTGTGTACATAGTAATTCCATGCAGAAGTGTACATATATTAGTGCACATAAGGTTGATACATTTTTGATAATGTCCTCAATTCCACATTTCTATTAACAGCTGTTAAAGCTGTGTCAAGGATTTGCTTGTTTGCTGAACTTCCTCTCCCGAGCTGTGTTCTCATACCGGCAGATGGGTCTGTCTTCAGGTTATCAGCTGGTTAACAAATGTAATTAAACAAGCACTGGCTCAACATGTTACATGATCCAGTTTGGCTCATTATAGTTTCACACTTCATCTGGGGGCATATTTACTTTAATCAGTTTTCTGGTCAGTTAAAGGAGAATAGCGAGGATATCTGATTAGTTTTTTATGGCAAGTTGAGAGTCAAGATTCTGCTAAAACCCTTTTTGTTTTTGAAAACCGAAAGCCCTATTTTAGCAGCCATAATTCATGAGCCCTGGAAAATTTTGTTAGTCAGCAATTTGTTATGTTTAAATAGTAACTAGTTGTTAAAAAAATATTAATTTTCTTAGAGTAAATTAATTCTGTATTTTTTTGTATTCCCCCCCCCCCCCCACCTTGGGTAAAATTGAAAGGTACTTAGTGTACCAGCATTTCTAAAGTTCATTCTTGGCTTACATTATGTAGATATAGCCATTCTAGTTTTATTTTAGAGCCTCCATATGTAGTTCAATTACTTTTGATGGTTAGAAAAGCACATCACATAGTACTATTCTTTTTATCAAAATGATAGAGACCTTGACAGAACCTCAGCAGACCCATCATGCAACAGATCTGGTTTAACCACAGTAGGCAGGAATACACAGACAGTGAGCCCTAACTGGAACCCTGCCCGCTTTCCCTGCCTACTTGCAGTTCAAGCCCTAGGCGGCAAGTCCGCAACTTATCGACGTTCCCTACCGTGCTAAAGTGAAATACATACACACAGACAGAACCAAACAGAGACTGGGTAGTACAGAAATGGGTCAGAACCGAGTGGAAAATACAGTACCAAATTGCAAGACGGGGGTAGTCAAATAGCCAATCCAAAGTCAGAACCAGATGAGAAACACAGTACCAAAACACGAGACGGAAGAGTTATCAAAAGCATACCAAGGTCAAATATAGAAGCAATCCAAATGCACCCAGAACCGGAACCAGGAGAACAACTAGGGAGTCAATAACTATCACTGGCACTGGAATAAGGGAGTGTAGGTACATCATGCACGCTAGCACACTCTGCTTTTAACCCCGTCCGTTTCGCCATAGCAATCTGCACCTGCATAGGGTTGTGCGGGCTGAATCCCCCATATTTTTTTTTTTGTAGTATATATTGGAGGCGTGGCGATCTTCAAGCAGTCATGCACACCTGGCCAGTTAGTATGCCCTGGAGGCTGGTTTTAAAGTCAGTATAAAACTGAGTCTGCTTATATAGCACCTACCAGTAGCCATTTGGCTCCAGGAGAAGTATATAGTGGGCTCAGCATGCATGTTGGTACTTGCATCCCTGGATCCGATGAAAGCTGTAATGGCACCGGACGGGGTTAGAAGCAGAGTGTGCTAGCGTGCATGCTGTACCTACACTCCCTGGACTTTGTGTGGCTGTCATGGCCCATAACAGATAGGAACTAGTGTTAGAGACCACTCATGAAGGCGACCTTGACGTGGTGAGTGGCTTATTACGCTTTGGCCAAAATGTACACAAATGCCTTATTCAACATCCAGCATAAAGGCAGGGCAGAGTGTTGGTTGCAGAGTGCGATTGCATTTGTGTTTTTGCGTTTGTATCTGTATTTCGCCATAGCAATCTGCACCTGCATAGGGTTGTGCGGGCTGAATCCCCTATATTTTTTCTTTGTAGTATATATTGGAGGCGTGGCAATCTCCAAGCAGTCATGCACACCTGACCAGTTAGTATGCCCTGGAGGCTGGTTTTAAAGTAAGTATAAAACTGAATCTGCTTATATAGCACCAACCAGTAGCCATTTGGCTCCAGGAGAAGTATATAGTGGGCTCAGCATGCATGTTGGTACTTGCATCCCTGGATCCGATGAAAGCTGTAATGGCACCGGACGGGGTTAAAAGCAGAGTGTGCTAGCGTGCATACTGTACCTACACTCCCTGGACTTTGTGTGGCTGTCATCGCCCATAACAGGTAGAAACTAGTGTTAGGGACCACTCATGAAGGCGACCTTGACGTGGTGAGTGGCTTATTACACTTTGGCCAAAATGTACACCAATGCCTTATTCAACATCCAGCATAAAGGCAGGGCGGAGTGCTGGTTGCAGAGTGCGATTGCATTTGTGTTTTTGCGTAAGGTTCCATATGGTATTGCAATTTCCTATCATTTTGGGTTTACAGCTCCTATGGAGACTTATTCATCTCCATGGTAACAGATTACATACAAGTAACCCCTGTATAGTCTTATCCTACAGCCATACTTGCAGTGGCGCACACACTCGAGGACAGGTCGATGTGGCGGAGTGTCCCACAGGTTTCTTGACTTTACACACTGCGCAACATGATTAAATAGGCTGCAGACCTCTATGGGATGAAGGCTGGATTTATATCTGCATTGTGAACTCCAGCACTCTAGCACTCTGATCCGGTCACTGTATTCGTCATATATGCTGTCTTTTGGCTGGAAAAAAGGCTACTACATTCAGCATTTTTTGTCTGGCCGAACCAGCCAGATCCATCTACAGGGAACAGACTGCCGGAATTCACAGCGAATATGTGAACACGGCCTTAATGTGAACATACAGATCAATAAGTAAACGATAAGTGTGGTATAGAGAATGTGTGCAACCCCTCTACAAGATCATTCATAAATATATTGAAGAGAATAGGGCCCAATACTGACCCCTGTGGTACCCCACTAGTGACAGTGACCCAATCTGAGTGTGTACCGTTAATAACCACTAGTGAGGAGCGGCAAGGGCAATATTCGAATTTGTGATATTTCGCAAATATTCGCCATATATTTGCGAATTCGCAAATTCTTTATCTCCAGTCATTATTTTTTTGATTGTGGAAATCAGCAATTGAAAAATTCTGCATTACGAAAATTCGCAATCAACACTTCACCAAAAGTGAAAGATATTGCAGCCTTCTCTTTGGCCCACAAGCTAGAAGCAGGAAGGGATCATGTGTACTGATTAAAAAAAAATCTTGAATATTCGAAATTGCGAATATATATCACTATATTCTAAATATTTGCAAATTCTCAAAGTGTCAATATTCGCGATAAAAATTCGCAATTCGTGATCAACACTAATAACCACCCTCTGTTTTTTCTATCACAGAGCCAGTTTCTTACCCACATACAGACATTTTCTCCCAGTCCAAGCATTCTCATTTTATATACTAACCTTTCATGCAGTACAGTGTCAAATGCTTTGGAGAAGTCCAGATATACGACAGCCATTGATTCTAGTCTAGTACTTACCTCCTAATAGAAACTGATTAAATTAGTTTGACAGGACCGATAGAACACTCCTTGATATTATACAGTCCTTAAATGTCAGAAATAAGGGTCTGTCTATGACATTACTTAAATGGGTTCTCCGGGAATTAAGAAAATGAAAATATCTAAATATTACTTTATTATAAATATATTTCCAAATACCTTTCATTAGTTATAATGGCTCGTTTTATCTATGGAGCAATCATTAGGAGAAATAAAATGCCTGCCGTCCTACTAGTACACACAAAACCTGTCCTAATCACACAGCAGGGCACAGCCACATCCCACCTCCTCTCTGTACTCCATGTCTGCTTATGAACTCTGTTCCTACAGAAATTCAGCTGAAGATCATATTAAACGGTATTCAGGATCATAATCCCTGACAAGCAGAGCTGAAAGGAGGATGAGGCAGCTCTTTACCTCAGTGCTCTGAAGTAACTTGTCCTCCTGTGTGATCAGGACAGGTTTTGTGTGTACTAATAGGACGGCGGCCATTTTATTTCTCCTAATAATTGTTCCCCAGAGAAAAAGAGCCATTATGAAAGGTATTTGGGAATTTATTTATAATAAAGTAATATTTACGTATTTTTTATTTTCTTAATTCCTGGAGAACCCCTTTAATTCTCTTATTATACGGGGCTGTATGCCATTTGGACCGAGTGTCTATTTTAATCTTCTTAAGATGCTGTTTGACGATGTTTTACTATTCTAAAGAAAACTCTGTAATTTTTTTTGTATCACCATATTCTGACACCCATATTTTTTTATATTGCTGTCTACAAAACTGTCTGATTTGTGGCTTTTTATTCAATCAGCCATTATAATTTTATAAGCCATTAAAGATCAGCCATTATAATTTTTTTTGTGTGTTACAGCGTTCACCACACATGATAAATACTGAATTTTTATAGTTTAATAGTTAAGATGTTTCCAAACTCGACAATGCCAATTATGTTTTATATATAAAATTTGCAGGTTTTCAACAAAACCCTGACTGGAGGACAGAGCAATCTCTCTCCCTCTGTCACCATTGACTCCAATCCCGGTTATTGTTCACGGGGCTCACCTGTATTACACAGCCAGCATCTACCATACAGTTACGCCCAGAGGAAAGGGGTTAAATTCTAGGCTGGTAGGGGGAGAGACCCAAAAGTTTCTATCATTTATATTACATACAATAACATTTATTTACATTCTGCATTAATAGGCAGTGTATTTGGAGCAATATAATTATGTTATTCAGCTATATAAGTTGCCCTCTACACTACAGGCATGCTGCAGATATGTCCTTGTAGTCCAAGTAGAGAGCTGTAGACACAAAATGGTAGAAAATTGTCAAATGAATTTGTTTGCAATATATATATATATATATATATATATAGTTTCATACAAAAGCATTTTTCTGGTTCATTCTAAACTTCTATAGTGTATGCTAGTATACTCGCATTAGCATTTTTATATTTAATAACACAGGCCTCGAGTTCCCATGTTTCACAGTCACAAACAAAAATGCACATTATTATCTCAGACTATTAAATGGCAATTCTTACTTCTCATAATTAACTTTCCATGCAAAATTAATATCATAAGATTATATTCTTGAAAACTTATCACTTTAGATGGGATCCAAAACGATTATGTAATGCAAGGCACCAACAAACAGACCAGTGATGAAAGCAAAAAGGTGTTTATTCACCAGAAACATAAACGTCCAGGACACTTGCTGGTAACAAGGAATAATAACAAAAAACCAGGCAAGGAGATTCCAGGAATAGTCCCAACCAGTGCTGAATGAGGCTGTGCACTTGGCAGTCGAGTCACTCCAGATCTTGGGTCCGCTGTAAGGACAAAGTTCCTGGCAGTCTTCAGTCACTAGGAGTTGTGACCTATACCTGGTTGAGGGAAAATAACAGTGGGCACTGATCACCCTGAGAGACCTCCTTTTAAATTCCTGCTGACCAATCCCAGGGTGCCAAGTGTCCACTACCATAGGTGAACAAATTGCCCTGCACCTGAGTACAAGGCCTAAGGCAATCACAAGTTGATTAACCCATGGCTGGCTCCCTAATCCACTTTGCTCTTGTGAGTCAGTATAATATGCGCCACTGGTCGACGAAGTGCATAAGAAGCGCGTACTCGCGACCGTGTATCCCTTTGCGAACCTGCCCTCGTGCGTATGCACGGACGCATGATTGACTCAGCGCGAGTATGCGAGCGCGTGGACCCAGATGCGGAAACGGAAGTCGCAGGAGACACCGGAGACAACCCTGGCCGCGGCATCTTGTCACTCGCCTGGCCACTCTGTCCCCGGGACTCCGACGGTCCTCCCCTCCGATGTCCACGCGAACGCATCCCCGCACTGGCTCGCAAAGGGGTCAGCGCTGGTGCATCAGAGACACGCATAACCTGTCCCGCAACTCCACGAGGACCCCTCTTGGTTCCCCTGGAGTGCAAAGCAGGTGAGGATCTTACATTACCCCCCCCTCGAGGAGGCGGCTCTGAAGACTCCAAGCAAGCTTTCCCCGGATTATCCCGGTGAAAGGCTGCCACCAACTCATCCGCATGCACCTGGCGAGCAGGTATCCAACATCTCTCCTCTGGACCAAAACCCTTCCAGTCCACCAAGTATTGAAGAGACCTTTGGACAAAACGAGAGTCCAAAATTCTGTTCACTTCGAACTCCGGTACCCCTTGGACCTCCAGCGGGGATGGGGTCTGAATGAAGGGAGCGGAGTCGGCTGCCGATTTGAGAAGTGAAACATGAAAGGTGTTCACTCCTCGGATCGACTGTGGAAGAGCAACCTTGTACGTAACTCGGTTGATCTTTTGTGTCACTGGGTATGGGCCAATGAATCGAGGACCCAACTTGGAAGATGGCTGACGCAGCGGAATGTTCCGGGTGGAGACCCACACCTGATCTCCCACCTTAAACTTTTGCTCTACGGTGCGATGACGATCAGCAAATTTCTTCTGTTGCGCCACCGCACTGCGGAGATTCCGCTGGGCCGACGACCAAATGGGACGCCTATCCTTGAACCACTGATCCACCACCGGTGAGTCAGTGGAGGGTCCGGCCAAAGAAGAGAGTCTTGGATCCCTGCCCCCCACGCACCTGAACGGAGACATCTTAGTGGAAGCATGCTCAGAGTTATTATAAGCCACCTCCGCAAAGGGTAGATACGCTGCCCATTCCTCCTGGCAGTCTGACACGAAGCACCGGAGATATTGCTCCAGGGTCTGGTTAGTCCTTTCCGTCTGACCGTTGGTCTCTGGGTGAAAACCAGAAGAAAAAGACAAATTAATACCCAATCGGGAGCAGAAAGAACGCCAGAAGCGGGAGATGAATTGCACTCCTCTGTCTGAAACAATGTCATCCGGCGCTCCGTGTAATCGAAAGACATGATTCAAGAACAGATCTGCCAATTCTCTGGCCGAGGGCAATCCAGGGAGTGGGATAAAATGGGCCATTTTACTAAAACGGTCCACCACTACCCAGATTACCGTACTTCCAGAGGACCTTGGCAAATCTGTGATGAAATCCATGGAAATGTGAGTCCATGGAGCCTGGGGAATAGGCAGTGGGAGTAAAGTCCCAGAAGGGGCAGACCGAGACGGTTTACATCTGGCGCAAACAGTACATGCCTGGATATAGGCCTTAACATCCACGGACATGTTGGGCCACCACACGTGACGTTTAACAAGGGCAAGTGTTTTTTTAACACCCAAATGCCCGGCAGACTTTGAGTCATGAAGCTGTCGGATGACCTCCAATCAAAGGTTAATGGGTACGAACCATCGACCCTCGGGTTTGTCAGGTGGACTCTCTGCCTGTGAGGGCTCAAGAAGAGAGGACAAGTCCTCCATTACTTCTGCGGCCCCCAGGGCAGCAAGAAAACATTTAGTTGGGAGAATGGTTTCTGGCTCAGAGTCCAGGACGGAAGCAGCCTCAGGGAAGCAGCGGGACAGGGCATCTGCCTTCACGTTTTTGGAACCTGGTTTATAAGTGAGGCGGAAATTGAAGCGGGTGAAAAACAATGCCCACCTGGCTTGTCGGGAGTTGAGTCTTTTGGCACTCTCTAGATACTCCAAATTTTTGTGGTCAGTGTAAACCGTGATGGGATGTTCTGCACCCTCTAGCCAATGTCTCCACTCTTGAAAAGCCAATCTTACTCCCAGAAGCTCTCTATTGCCGATATCATAATTACACTCGGCTGGAGAGAGCTTCCGAGAGAAGAAGGCACAGGGATGTAACCTCTCGGGGTCCCCAGAATACTGTGAGAGAACTGCCCCTACACCGACCTCTGAGGCATCGACCTCGAGAACAAAAGGTCTGGAGGTGTCTGGATGAGTAAGAATTGGTGCCGTGCAAAAGGCCTGTTTCAGCGTCTCAAAGGCTCTGACTGCCTCTCTCGTCCACTTAAAAGGATTAGCTCCCTTCTTAGTGAGGTTGGTGAGAGGTACTACTATCGCAGAAAAATTCTTAATAAACTTGCGGTAGAAGTTGGCAAAGCCTAAGAAACGCTGCAACCCCTTAAGATCCTTAGGTTGAGGCCAATCCAAGACAGCAGAAAGTTTGGATGGGTCCATAGCCAATCCCTTTTCTGAGATAATGTACCCCAGGAAAGGCAACTCCTTCACCTCAAACAGACACTTCTCAAGTTTGGCATAGAGGCGGTTCTCCCTCAGCTTCTGGAAAACCTGACAAACGTGTCTCCGATGAGAGACCAGATCCGAGGAGTAGATTAGTATGTCATCTAGATAGACAACAACACATCTATCCAAGAAATCTCTGAGAACATCGTTGATGAACTCCTGGAAGACCGCGGGAGCATTACAGAGACCGAAAGGCATCACGAGATACTCGTAATGCCCGTCTCTGGTATTAAATGCGGTCTTCCATTCGTCACCCTCTCTAATGCGAACTAAATTATAAGCACCCCTTAAATCGAGTTTGGTGAAGACTCTGGCCCCTGCCACCTGAGAAAACAGATCATCAATCAGAGGCAGTGGATACCGATTCTTCACCGTAATCCGATTAAGGGCACGATAATCGATGCAAGGTCTCAAGCCTCCATCCTTCTTCTCCACAAAGAAGAATCCAGCTCCAGCAGGGGAAGTGGATGGACGAATGAAATTCTTCTCAAGGTTCTCTTTAATATACTCCCGCTGAGCCTGAACCTCAGGCCCAGTGAGATTATAAAGATGCCCTCGTGGTGGCATGGTGCCTGGCAACAGGTCTATAGGACAATCATATGACCTGTGGGGAGGTAATACATCAGCCCCCTGAGGACTGAACACATCTCGGAACTTATGATACTGCTGTGGTAAAGTACTTAATACTTCCATGGAGGCTAGTGACAGGTCGGGACGAATGCACTTAGTAAGGCATTCCGTACTCCACTGACAGATAAGACCCGAGCGCCAGTCCACTACTGGATTATGGAGCCTTAACCAAGGGAGACCCAAAATCACGGGAGTGGATGGCATGTCAAGGACAAAAAGGCTTAAGGTCTCCCGATGATCAGCCCCCACCGTTACCTGTATTCCCGGAGTCATCCACACTGCACGACCATCTTAAAGAGGGGAACCATCAATCGCGGTCACTGACATGGTGGTTTTCGGCTGGATCAACGGGATGCCAAGTCGACGAACCAAGGTTGAGTCCACAAAATTCCCAGCGGCCCCAGAATCGATTAGTGCTGATGGACCTTGTCTTGCCACCATAAGGATATGGATACCATCACCCGGCTTGGAGGAGGGATAATAGCACCTAGGGGGTTCTCCTCTATGCCCCCTAGGTTCATTCGTTTCCCGCCGGCAGGAGGGGACAGGTTTTAACGAGGTGTCCAGACTTCCCGCAAAATAGGCACAGGCCTTTCTGTTGGCGACGAGCTCGTTCTGCCTGTGTGAGATGGGAGGATCCAACCTCCATTGGCTCTTCGGCCGATTTTAGAGGCCCTGGATGTGGTCGAGAGGATGAAAACCGAGACGACCGTTCCACTCGCCTCTCACGGATTCGCCTGTCGGCATCGATTGCCTGAGAGATAGCCATTTCCAACGAGAAGGGGGTAGGCAAGGCCAAAAGAAGATCCCGGACCGCATCCGAAAGTCCCAAACGGAAGTGATGGCGTAGGGCTGCGTCGCCCCAGGTGGTGAAAGCTGCCCATCGCCTGAATTCTGCAGCGTATTCTTCAGCTGGGCGGCGGCCTTGTTGAATATGCTCAAGATTGGTCTCTGCGGTGCGAGTACGATCCGGGTCATCGTAAATCACAGCCATAGCCTCGAAGAAGGCATCCATTGACGAAAAAGCTGTATGGTCTTGAGGCAAGTTAAATAGCAGTGACATTACAATCCCAATTCTCTGCCTGAGAGTGCCAGAAGCCATTGGTCGTAACTGGAAATAAAGGAGACAGGAGTCCCTGAAGTTTAAGAACTCCTGTCGCTCTCCTGTGAAGGGGTCAGGCAGAGGGATCTTAGGTTCTGTTTGATGCCTTGCGATAGTGACGGGTAGTGCTGAGGTTCCCTGGATAAGCTGCTGAACCTCCTCCATCACAGTTGTCAGTTGCTCTTGGATTTGCGCTGCAGCGGCTGCTGGTATATTTGGGCGTCGTTGGAACAGCAGGTTAACGGCTCCCGTTAATTCATTCAGCTGCTGCTGGATCTTGTCCATGGCAACTGTTAGTTGGGCCCACTGTTCTGTAATGCAAGGCACCAACAAACAGACCAGTGATGAAAGCAAAAAGGTGTTTATTCACCAGAAACATAAACGTCCAGGACACTTGCTGGTAACAAGGAGTAATAACAAAAAACCAGGCAAGGAGATTCCAGGAATAGTCCCAACCAGTGCTGAATGATGCTGTGCACTTGGCAGTCGAGTCACTCCAGATCTTGGGTCCGCTGTAAGGACAAAGTTCCTGGCAGTCTTCAGTCACTAGGAGTTGTGACCTATACCTGGTTGAGGGAAAATAACAGTGGGCACTGATCACCCTGAGAGACCTCCTTTTAAATTCCTGCTGACCAATCCCAGGGTGCCAAGTGTCCACTACCATAGGTGAACAAATTACCCTGCACCTGAGTACAAGGCCTAAGGCAATCACAAGTTGATTAACCCATGGCTGGCTCCCTAATCCACTTTGCTCTTGTGAGTCAGTATAATATGCGCCACTGGTCGACGAAGTGCATAAGAAGCGCGTACTCGCGACCGTGTATCCCTTTGCGAACCTGCCCTCGTGCGTACGCACGGACGCATGATTGACTCAGCGCGAGTATGCGAGCGCGTGGACCCAGATGCGGAAACGGAAGTTGCAGGAGACACCGGAGACAACCCTGGCCGCGGCGTCTTGTCACTCGCCTGGCCACTCTGTCCCCGGGACTCTGACGGTCCTCCCCTCCGATGTCCACGCGAACGCATCTCCGCACTGGCTCGCAAAGGGGTCAGCGCTGGTGCATCAGAGACACGCATAACCTGTCCCGCAACTCCACGAGGACCCCTCTTGGTTCCCCTGGAGTGCAAAGCAGGTGAGGATCTTACAGATTACATGTTAAAGTCTCAAGGATACAAAAGTTGTTACGCTGACCTAATTTTCCATTTTTAAAATGTTATAATCTACATCCATTGCATGGCCAGTCTTAAAGAAGAACTCCCGCAGAAAATGTTATTCTCTAATCTGTTAAAAAGGTACATGATGTAATCTGTAGTGAATGTAATCTTCTTACCAGTGATTGTATTTGTGAGCTATCCCCTCCCTTCTTATCCTCTGCTGTGTCATGTGACCAGCACTCAGACTTTCCAAAAAACACAGCATCTTATGTGTGGACAGGAAGTCAGTTTCTCTATGTATTCCTATGGGAGCCTCAATGTCAGTCTCATAGGAATGAATAGATAAGTAACTGTAACTGAATAGATAAGTAACTGTATTTGTGAGCTATCCCCTCCCTTCTGATCCTCTGCTGTGTCATGTGACCAGCACTCAGACTTTCCAAAAAACACAGCATCTTATGTGTGGACAGTAAGTCAGTTTCTCTATGTATTCCTATGGGAGCCTCAATGTCAGTCTCATAGGAATGAATAGATAAGTAACTGACTTCCTGTCCTATGTCAGTTGGAGATCAGATAGTTGGTCACATGGCACAGCTGAGGATCAAAAGGGAGGGGATATCTCACAGGTACAGTCACTGGTAAGAAGATCAAGTGTCCACTACCATAGGTGAACAAATTACCCTGCACCTGAGTACAAGGCCTAAGGCAATCACAAGTTGATTAACCCATGGCTGGCTCCCTAATCCACTTTGCTCTTGTGAGTCAGTATAATATGCGCCACTGGTCGACGAAGTGCATAAGAAGCGCGTACTCGCGACCGTGTATCCCTTTGCGAACCTGCCCTCGTGCGTACGCACGTACGCACGTACGCACAGCATCTTATGTGTGGACAGGAAGTCAGTTTCTCTATGTATTCCTATGGGAGCCTCAATGTCAGTCTCATAGGAATGAATAGATAAGTAACTGACTTCCTGTCCTATGTCAGTTGGAGATCAGATAGTTGGTCACATGGCAATAGCTGAGGATCAAAAGGGAGGGGATATCTCACAGGTACAGTCACTGGTAAGAAGATCACCTTCACTGCAGTTTACATCATGTACCTCTCTAACAGGTCAGAGAATAAACATTTCTGTGGGAGTGCTACTCTAAAGCTAATGTCCACCCATTAATACAATTTTTTAAACTTTACGTAGCTCCAAATTCTGGACATTGTGTACTAATTTCTTAACATATTTCTATAGTGGTTGTGTATTTTTTCTGTTCCAGATTGCCAAATCCCCTGTTATATGAGAAGATTCTGGCTGCCTGCATAATTGGATAAGGTTATATGTTTTGCTTGAGAACCCATTAGCCACATAACAATACTTCTATAAATATACCTTGATTGATTTGAAAAATGTAACAAAAAATGATTAATTTGACACATGCACATTAACAAAGTGACCAGACTCACAGCAAAAGTCAGGTCTGAAAGGGAAGTGCTTAGGAACCACAGCAACTCATAGCTTAGGAACCACCGCCATGAAGTAGCAGACCATGTAAAGATACGGCAAACAAGACACCAACTCTCTGCTGACTCAGTAACTGCAAGGCTCCAAACCTCCTCTAACATTAACACAAATACTGTGCTTCATGGCATAGCTTTCCATGGACGAGCAGCTGCATGCAAGCCTTACATTCCAAGTAGGGGTGAGCAGATCGAACTTTGGATGCAAGATCCCAAGTCGATTCATTCCGTTACTTTGTTTTAATGCTGTATGGAGACGTGCTTCTCAGAGTCGGAACTTGCGCGAGACTTCGGTGAATAACTTCGACCTTCGAATCTCTGACTTTAAAAACATTTTAAAACTGGAATCCGAAGTTGGCTTCAGTACTGGTTGGTACCTTGGTACTGAAGCCGACTTCAGATTGCCATTTTAAAATGGTTAAAAAAGTTGTATAATAGAAGCTCAAAGTTCTTCAATGAAGTCGCGTGAGACTTTGGACTTTACGAATTTCACCTCGGCGCAGCCCATACATTTAAATGCTGTATGGAGACAGGTCTCCATACAGCATTCAAACGAAGTTTTGAATGAAGCGACTTTGAATCTTGGATCCAAAGCGCACTTTGCTCAACACTAGATCTCATGACAAGTAGTGAGATCTTATGCTTAGACACTGTATGCTGCTGAGGTTTATGGAAAGGTAACAGTGGTATGATGGAAGCTGATTCACCTTTATGCCTTTTGGAGATCATTTCACCTTCAACTTGCTTAACTGATCACAGTAACAGTAATTTTGACCAGGGGTGCCCAAACTTTTGCATCCCATGGTACATCATGACACGCACATTATAAACCATTTTTTAAAAATCTTTAACTTTTTTTAAATATATTTTTACATAATGTACACATTACATGCAACCATTTTTCATATTTATTAACATTTTAGTTATATTTAGCCAATTATTTATTTTTATTGCCGTGTCCATAACAACCTGCTCTATTAAAATATCACATGATCTAACCTAAGGTGAATGCCATAAAATACTAAAATAAAAACTGTGCCAATAAAGCCATTTTTTTATCACCTTACATCAATAAAAGTGTAATGCCAAGCGATCAAAAATACCAAAACAGTACCAATCAGTCACCTCATCCCGCAAAAAATGAGATCCTACATGAGACAATTGCCCAATAACTTAAAAAAAATATGGCTTTTAGAAAATGGTATCACAAAAACATGATATTTTTTTCAAATGTGCTTTTATTGTGCAAAAAAAAAAATAGACATATTAGGTATTTCCGCGTCCGCAACGACCTGCTTTGGAAAAATCACATGATCAATAGAAACTGTGCCAAAAAGTATTTTTTTGTCTTCTTACATCAAAAAAGTGTAATGCCAAGTGATCAAAAAGTCCAATATAGTCAAAAATGGTACCAATCAAACCATCACCTCATCCTGCAAAAAATGAGGCCCGTACATGAGACAATCGCTCCCCCAAAAAAATATATATATATGGCTTTCAGAAAATGATACAAAAAAACATTTTATTTTCAAAAATGCTTTTATTGTGTAAAACCGAAAAAAAAAAAAAATTGACATATAGGTAGCACCGCATTATTGACAACCTGCTCTATAAAAATATCACATGGTCTAAACCCTAAGGTGAATGCTGTAAAAAAAAAAACTGTGCCAAAAAGTCTTTTTTTGTCACCTTACATTAAAAAAAGCGTAATGCCAAGCGATCAAAAAGTTCAGTATAGACCAAAATAGTACCAATCAAACTGTCACCTCATCCCACAAAAAATGAGCCGAGACAATTGCCTAAAAAATATTTGCTTTCAGAAAATGGAGACACAAAAACATGATAAAAAATGTTTTTATTGTGTAAAACCGAAATAAAGAAATAAAAAAAATAGACATATTAGGTATTAGCGTCTGAAACAGCTTGCTCTATAAAAATATTATATGATCTAACCTGTCAGGTGAACATTGTAAAAAAATAAAAACTGTGCCAGAACAGCCATTTTTTAGTTACCTTGCCTCACAAAAATGTTTAATATTGTAATAATGAGCATTCAAAAATCATATGTACTCCAAAAGAGCACCAATGAAACTGTCACTTTATCCTGTTTTCCAAAATGGTGTTACTTTATGGGAGTTTCTACTGTAGGGTGCATCAGGGTTGCTTCAAATGGGACATGATGTCTAGAAACCAGTCCAGCAAAATCTGACCTTCAAAAACCATCTGGTGCTCCTTTTCTTCTGTGTCCTGCTGCGCACCCATACAGCAGTTTACAACCACATATGGAGTGTTTCTGTAAAGTGCAGAATTAGGGTAATAGATATTGGGCCAGATTTAACATTACTCCGACAGCTCACTCCACTTTAACATATGGCTAAAGTCAGTTTTAGCCAAGTCAGATTTATGATCGTCCCTTTAAGACTGTAATAAATGTGGTTTTAACGGTAGCAGTTTATCCGTCATTAAGCAGCTTTACAAAAGTCACACATCTTTACGAAAAATTCGCACGTTTTTATGAAAAAGTCGCACGTTCTATTAAAAAGTCTCATAAGATAAGCATGGTCCTCACTGGAGTGAAATTGCAACTTTTTTGAGACTTTTTAGCAACTTTTTAAATAGTCCCAATAGTAAATCTGTCTAGAGATTCATTTACATAAGAAAACACGCCCACTTTCAGAAAACTGGCGAGCATAGTGCAGAGCAGAAAAAAGTCACAAATTTGTGCGCAGTTTTAGCGTTTGGGACTTTTTTTGGGACTTTTTCACTCCATTATTCTCACCTGAGCTAATGATAAATCTGGCCCATTGAGTTTAGTTTGGCTGTTAACCCTTGCTGTATTACAGGAAATAATGGATTAAAATGGAAAATATGCCCAAAAAGTGAAATTCAGAAATTTAATCTCCATCTTCCTTTAAATCTTGTGGAACACCTAAAGGGATAAAAAAAAGTTTATAAAAATCTGTTTAAAAAAACGTGAGGGGTGTCGTTTCTAAAATGGGGTTTTCTACTGTGCAAGCACCACAAAGTGACTTCATAACTGAACTGGTCCTTAAAACATTTTTCTTAAAATTTTTCTTAAAAATGTTAAGAATTGCTTCTAAAATTCTAAGCCTTCCAACATAAACTAAAATTATATCAACATAAAGTAGACCTATGGGAAATGTAAAGTAATAACTATTTTGTGATATCACTATCTGCCTTCGAAGCAGAGAAATGAAAATTTTTCCAAATTTTTAGGAAATGTACGATTTTTTGTATAAATAAGGGGATTTATATTGATTCAAATTTACCACTACTATGAATTACAATGTGTCCCAAGAAAACTGTTTTAGAATGGCTTGGACAAGTAAAAGTGTTCCAAAGTGATTAGCACAAAAAGTGACGCATGTCATATTTCCAAAATTTGGCCTGATCCTTAAGGTGAAAAATAGCTTGGTACTGAAGGGGTTAAAGGCTATGTACACCGTTGGAGGCAATTTTTTATGATTGCATTTTACAAATTTTTAGCTAAAAATCACACTTTCAATTGGCATTTATTAAAAATACTGAGCCATTCTGTCACAAAGGGTTAACCGTTTTTCTAACTGTGAGACTGGAACTTTCACTTTGTGCCAGTCATCTAATAAACCTTATCTCTAAAGTACTAAGAGGTGATAAACACTTATTTAAGCCACATTCCTATCAGTAAGATAAGAACTGAGCTATCATGAGTGTCTATAATGTTAGAGAGCAGAGATAAGGAGCCCATAAGCTCCCCAAATGATGGAAAAGACAGAAAATCCACATGCTGCTACTAGAGCATCTCAGCTCTGTACAGAGTAAAGGACTCCGTATTTTTAATAAAGAGCAATAAAAAAAAATGTTTTAGCTCAAAATGAGTACAATGCAATAATAAAAAGAAAATATTGCCCCCAAAGGTGTACATAACCTTTACATTTCTCCAGATAAACCCAGCCCATGCCACCTCTACGTTTCATAAAAATGACAAGCGTGGCATAAAATTCCAAAAATTACATTCTTTTTTGCGCAAATGGCTCACTGCTATTTGTACAAAACTAATTCAAAAGAACACAAATTACAATACAATGTAGTGTTTTTAGGGTACTTTCACACTTGCGGCAGGACGGATCCGACAGGCTTTTCACCATGTCGGATCCGTCCTGCAGCTAAAGCCGCCGGACTAAAAAGTCCTGCATGTCCGACTTTTTAGTCTGGCGGCTTTTGCCGTGCACCGCCGCGCTGCGCCGGAGCTCCGCCCCGTCCCCATTATAGTCAATGGGGATGAAGCGGTGGCACGGCAAAATAGCCGCAGGACGGATCCGACATGGTGAACATGGAGAACAGCCTGTCGGGTCCGTCCTGCCGCAATTGTGAAAGTACCCTTAGACTGCTACTCTAAGGCTTTGGCAACTCATATCCCTATTTGTATAACAAACATCTTGTACATTTTTGTAATTATTAGTAGTATCATATTGAGCTCCACAGAGACAGCATACCGTTATATGATCATAAATTACCAGAATATATGATAGTGCTGTTATTTACAGCAGCCTTGGAGGTTCACAAAAAGCTGCTGTACTGGTATGTTTCTAGAGGAAGCTAACAAGCCTGGCTAAAGTCCAAAATCTACTGCTAGTAAAGTATATTTAGAATATTTTATAGGATTGTCTATAGATAACCTCATTCCTTTAGTCATAAACTCATAAAACTTTCTGTCCATCCATATTGTAAAACTCACAGTAGTTATAGTTATTCTATTTACAATTATCACTGCTACACTTAAATGCATTAGATACATTTTAGTAGATTTTCTATTTTCTACTTTTTTAGTTTTATATTATTTTTCAGTATTTTATTACAATTACATATATACCTAAAACCACCTCTGTTTCGGCAGAGAACAGCCTGAAATATTTCGTTGGATCCAGCATTGCCGGATTCTACAGTTCACTGTCGTATCCCCATTGACAATAATTGGGACTCGCAATGTTTCGGCCATTAGTTTGCCAGATCAGGAATGCCGTAGATGTGAATGTACCCTTACTCAGCCATTTATCTATATGGTATCTATATATAATACATTGACCTGTTTATATTTTTACATTATGTTAGCACCTGTTGATTATATGTAGCCACAGTTTTTTTCTTCCCATGGAGAAGAACTTTTCTGGACAATCTCATCCACCTGTGTCTAGGGCCAGCCATGAAACAGGAGAGGAAGAATGAACATGGGACCAACACAGATGCCTTCAGCTGCCAAGTGCACATGTAACAGGTCAGCCAGTTTCATAGGTGCTAATCTGCTGACAGATGCCCTTTAAATTAAAGGGGTTCTACAGCCAAATTCAAAACTTGGGGTTTACCTTAACCTGTGAAGGGATTTTATTACATTAATACTTACCCTCAGCAGTGCAGGCATTCCCAGGATCCTCTTCATGATCACGTGACCACTCCTACAGCGTTTCTAGATCTTCTGGTCCCTCGCCATCTGCTACCCTTCCTCTGTGAAGCAGGAGACGGCTAATCAATCATCACTAACCTCACCTCCTTCTGCCGGCCTTCCTTGGTCCTGATGCCAGCACACTATTGCGCATGCGCCAGGACTAGAGATGTCGCGAACATAAAATTTTCCGTTCGCGGATGGCGAACGCGAATTTCTGCAAATGTTCGCGAACGGGCGAACCGCCATAGACTTCAATAGGCAGGCGAATTTTAAAACCCACAGGGACTCTTAATAGCCACAGTAGTGATGGAAAAGTTGTTTCAAGGGGACTAACACCTGGACTGTGGCATGCCGGAGGGGGATCCATGGCAAAACTCCCATGGAAAATTACAGTTACGTAGTTGACGCAGAGTTGGATTTTAATCCATAAAGGGCATAAATCACCTAACAATCCTAAATTTTTTGAACAACGTGGTTTAAAACATCCAGTGTGTGTATACGATCAGGTATGATGTTGTATCGATCAGGTAGTGTAAGGGTTACGCCCGCTTCACAGACATTGGCAGACCAAACTCCCCTTTTAATGCAACCGCAAACAGTCCATTTGCCCAACCGCAAACTTCCCATTTGCACAAGGTTGGATACCAAGCTAGCCATGTCCCGTTGATGTCATTGAAGGTTTCTTCCTCCACCCAGCCACGTACAACACCAAGGGTCCCCAAAAGGTGAATTAAATTGATTTTTCGAATGGGGAGATGGTTAAAAAAACGCTGGCTCCCTCCCCTTTGTTTGAATCCACGGTCACTGCGTCTGCACCGTGCAATTTACTGTCACACCCAATATGAGTGGTATTTTCTGTAGTACTATTCTCATCAGTTTAATCCCTGTTACGTCCTCAATCTGGGGTCCATTTATTAAATTGATTTTTCGAACGGGGAGATGGTTAAAAAAAACGCTGACTCCCTCCCCTTTGTTTGAATCCACGGTCACTGCGTCTGCGCCGTGCAATTTACTGTCACACCCGTGAGTGGTATTTTCTGTAGTACTATTCTCATCAGTTTAATCCCTGTTACGTCCCCAATCTGGGGTCCATTTATTAAATTGATTTTTCGAACGGGGAGATGGTTAAAAAAACGCTGGCTCCCTCCCCTTTGTTTGAATCACTGCGTCTGCGCCGTGCAATTTACTGTCACACCCGATATGAGTGGTATTTTCTGTAGTACTATTCTCATAAGTTTAATCCCCGTTACGTCCCATATCAGGGATTGCCTTTTGTGAAAAAAAATTTAGGCCGGGTACCTTTGACTGCCTTCACAGTGACAGACCAAACTCTGATACATCAAACTGAATTGATTTTAGGAATCGGGAGATGGAAAAAGCAGCTTGGTCGGTCCTCTTACTCCCAAGTTGGGGCACTGCGCGTGCACGGAGCAATGTGCTGTGACACCCTATATGAGTGATGTCTTAACTAGTACTATTCCTATCAGTTTAATCCCGGGTACGTGTGTCGAATTGATTAACCATTGTTGAATTAACAAACCATTACGACATCCTGCAATAATTTTGTTCTGAGCTTTGTACTTGCTTTGTATTGGAATTGATGGGGATTTTTTAAATTGTCTGCATTATTTCTAATGAACCATTAAGAGACTTTATTATGATTTTTTTATTTTATGTATTAAAAACCCATAATTTTTTTTTAATGTTTTTTCTATGAAAAATTATCCAGCCGATCGCTTTTGGTCTGATCATAATGAAGCAACAGCCTTATCATCTGGGGTGTGGCAACATTGCCAACACACTCATAGAGGTGATGATCGCTTCATTGTGATACGCAAGCCCCTTCACCACAACAAGGTAACGATCACGAAGGGGAATTGACACTTGTATGTGCCTTTTTTTGTTTTTGTTTTGTTTTTGCAGCCACAGTGCAGCACCAGAGGCCAGAAATATTAGGCATGTACACATGCCTGAAAAATAATGATATTGTTGCAGCTGCTGTTGTAGGCTTGAACCCTAGTTGGTGGTGGAGAATTCACGAAAGTCATCCGGTATGCAGACATTAAATACAGCAGCGTGGGGACCATTTTGAGGCCAAGGCATGTCATCAGGCCTTTTGTTAGTCAAACGTATCCCCCACTGTCAGTCCCTTCGGGATCCATGCCTCATTCATCTTAATGAAGGTGAGATAATCAACACTTTTTTGACCGAGGCGACTTCTTTTGTCAGTGACAATGCCTCCTGCTGCACTGAAGGTCCTTTCTGACAGGACACTTGAAGCGGGGCAGGCCAGAAGTTCTATCGCAAACTGGGATAGCTCAGGCCACAGGTCAAGCCTGCACACCCAGTAGTCAAGGGGTTCATCGCTCCTCAGAGTGTCGATATCTGCAGTTAAGGCGAGGTAGTCTGCTACCTGTCGTTCGAGTCGTTCTCTAAGGCTGGATCCTGAAGGGCTGTGGCGATGTGTAGGACTGAAAAAGCTCCGCATGTCCTCCATCAACAACACATCTGTAAAGCGTCCTGTCCTTGCCGCCGTGGTAGGAGGAGGATTACTTTCACCACTTCCCCAGTTAGATTCCAGTTGTGCTGTGACATCCCCCTTATAAGCTGTGTAAAGCATGTTTTTTAGTTTGGTTTTGAACTGCTCCATCCTTTCTGACTTTTGGTAATTTGGTAACATTTCCGCCACTTTCTGCTTATACCGGGGGTCTAGTAGCGTGGCCACCCAGTACAGGTCATTCTCCTTCATCCTTTTTATACGAGGGTCCCTCAACAGACATGACAGCATGAAAGACCCCATTTGCACAAGGTTGGATGCCGAGCTACTCATTTCCCGTTCCTCGTCCTCACTGATGTCATTGACGGTCTGTTCTTCACCCCAGCCACGTACAACACCGCGGGTCTTAGATAGGTGACAACAACGAGCACCCTGGGATCCCTGCTGTGGTTGGTCTTCCTCCTCCTCAAAGCCACATTCCTCCTCTGACTCCTCTTCCTCATACTCCTCTTGCAGCGTTGCCGCAGGTCCGGCAAGCGATGATGACAAGGCTGTTTCTGGTGGTGATGGTGACCACAACTATTTCTCTTCCTCTTCGCACTCATCTACAGCCTGATCCAGCACTCTTCGCAGGGCACGCTCCAGGAAGAAAACAAATGGGATGAGGTCACTGATGGTGCCTTCGGTGCGACTGACTAGGTTTGTCACCTCCTCAAAAGGACGCATGAGCCTACAGGCATTGCGCATGAGCGTCCAGTAACGTGGCAAAAAAATTCCCAGCTCCGCAGAGTCTGTCCTAGCACCCCGGTCATACAAATACTCAACGGCTTTTTCTTGTTGGAGCAGGCGGTCGAACATTAGGAGTGTTGAATTCCAACGTGTCGGGCTGTTGCAAATCAAGCGCCTCACTGGCATGTTGTTTCGGCGCTGAATGTCTGAAAAGTGCGCCATGGCCGTATAGGAACGCCTGAAATGGCCACACACCTTCCTGGCCTGCTTGAAGACGTCCTATAAACCTGGGTACTTAGACACAAAGCGGTGTACGATGAGATTCAACACATGTGCCATGCACGGCACATGTGACAACTTGCTCAAATTCAATGCCGCCAACAAATTGCTTCCATTGTCACACACCACTTTGCCGATCTCCAGTTGGTGCGGGGTCAGCCACTGATCCACCTGTGCGTTCAGGGCGGACAGGAGTGCTGGTCCGGTGTGGCTCTCTGCGTTCAGGCAAGTCAACCCCAAGACAGCGTGACACTGTCGTATCCGGGATGTGGAATAGCCCCTGGGGAGCTGGGGGGATTCAGTTTATGTGCAGCCAGACGCCGCAGCAGAAGAAGACTCAGCTGAGGAGGTTATGGAAGAGGATGTAGTAGGAGGAGTAGAGGAGGTGGCAGCAGGCTTGCCTGCAAGTCGTGGCGGTGTCACCAACTCCGCTGCAGAGCCACGCATTCCATGCTTTGCAGCCGTCAGCAGGTTGACCCAATGCGCAGTGTAGGTGATATACCTGCCCTGACCGTGCTTTGCAGACCAGGTATCAGTGGTCAGATGGACCCTTGCCCCAACACTGTATGCTAGAGATGCCATGACTTCCTTTTTAATCACTGAGTAGAGGTTTGGGATTGCCTTTTTTGAAAAAAAAATTCGTCCGGGTACCTTCCACTGTTGTGTCCCAATAGCGACAAATTTTTTGAAGGCCTCAGACTCCACCAGCTGGTATTGTAAAAGCTGGCGGGTTAAGAGTTAAGTCAAGCTAGCTGTCAGACGCCGGGCAATGGGGGTGACTCTGTGACATTGGCTTCTTACGCTCAAACATTTCCTTTACAGACACCTGACTGTGGGCAGATGAGATGGAACTGCTGAAGGTAAGAGGCGGAGTGGCGGGTGGTTGAGAGGGGGCAAGGAGGACAGCAGTGGTTGACGTGGCTGAAGATGCTGGACCAGGAGGAGAATGGTGTCTTTGAGCTTGTGTGCTGCTTCTACTCATCATCATGTGTTGATCCCATTGGCGTTTGTGATGTGAGATTATGTGCCTTTGCAGAGCAGTTGTACCGAGTTGGGTGTTGGACTTCCCACGACTCAGTTTCTTTTGGCACAGGTTGCAAATGGCATTGCTGTTATCAGAGGCAGACACACAAAAAAATGCCACACTGCAGAGCTTTGCAATGACGGCATTCTGGTGGTGGCAACAGCATGCGTTGATTGGCGTGCTGTCTAGCTGATCCCGGGTGCCGATACATGCTGTCTGACTGTGCCACTAGCTCCTTGCGACGACCTCCCCCTGCTTCCAACTTGTCTCCTCCTACTCTCTGTCTCCCCTTCTGAACTTTCCCCCTCCTCTTCTTCTCTTCGAGCAGGCACCCACGTGGCTTCCACGGACACATCGTCATCATCAACCACTTCACTTGTATCTGACACCTCAGCAAAGGAAGCAGCAGCAGGTACAACATCATCATCATCATCATCACACTGTACGTCCATGTGTGTAATGCTGCCTGACTGAGACATATCCCTGTTATCTACATCCTCTGGCAATAATGGTTGAGCATCACTAATTTCATCCAACTGATGTGTAAATAACTCCTCTGAGGGATCAAGTGAAGCGGCTGTGGTGGCTGTGGTGGTAGTGGTGGTGGTGGCGGCGGGCGGGAGAGTGGTAACTTGAGAGAAAGTGACCAAAGCTAAGCTGGAGGAGGTTCTTAGCAGAAGCTGCTGAAGATTGGGTGTCCTGTGTAAGCCAGTCAACTATTTTCTCCGAATTTTTGGGGTTCAGGGTACGTGGCCTCTGAACACTGGGCATTATTCCAGGGCCAGTGGAAATCACAGCACCACGACGGCCCCTGCGGGGTGGCCTGCCTCTGCCTGTCATTTTTTTTTAGATAAGTGGTACTATGCGTGCAAGGTACTGTACCACCCTATATAAGTGGTGGGCAGTGGGCACAGTACAGTCTGTGTGGGCCTGACACACACTGGCTTGCAACTGGGATTATATCAAAGAAAAATATTAAATAGAATTTTTTTATCTGCAAGGTTTTTGTGAGTGAGTGACACCCTGTAACGGTATGAGTGGAGGCCTAGCCTGTGGCCACAGTACAGTCTGTGTGGGCCTGACACACACTGGCTTGCAAATGGGATTATATCACAGAAAAATATTAAATATAATTTTTTTTATCTGCAAGGTATTTGTGAGTGAGTGACACCCTGGAACGGTATGAGTGGAGGCTTAGCCAGTGGCCACAGTACAGTCTGTGTGGGCCTGACACACACGGGCTTGAAAATGGGATTATATCACAGAAAAATATTAAATATAATTTTTTTTATCTGCAAGGTATTTGTGAATGAGTGACACCCTGTAACAGTATGAGTGGAGGCTTAGCCAGTGGCCACAGTACAGTCTGTGTGGGCCTGACACACACTGGCTTGCAAATGGGATTATATCACAGAAAAATATGAAATATAATTTTTTTTATCTGCAAGGTATTGTTGGTGACACCCTGTATGAATGGTGTGCACACAGTACTGTCTGTGACTGAGCCTGCAGCCTCTCACACACTAGCAGGCAACTGCAATATATATATATATATATATATATATAAAAAAGCAGACTGATGTACCAGCACTGAAAAGGGCTTTTTGGGGTGCTGTCAGGACGCTGTCCTTACAGCAGATGAGTCTGTGGACACAGAACAATGCCCTAGCTAACGCTTTCCCTATTAGATCAGCAGCAGCAGCACTGTCCCTCCTCTCACTGAGAATGCAGCTTCCGAATGAATCTAAAATGGATGCTGTCCAGGAGGTGGGAGGTTCTGGGAGGGAGGGTCAGCTGCTGATTGGCTGGAATGTGTCTGCTGACTGTGAGGTACAGGGTCAAAGTTTACTCAATGATGATGTATAGGGGGCGGACCGAACATCGCATATGTTCGCCCGCCGCGGCGAACGCGAACAAGCTATGTTCGCCGGGAACTGTTCGCCAGCGAATAGTTCGGGGCATCACTAGCCAGGACCGCCGGCAGTCTTGTCAGTGTACTCAGTGTACAGGCTTCTGTGTGAAACCTATACTTGACTGACTCATGCACAGTACAATGTACATACTGTGTATGATTTACAGCATAGGGATCAGCCTCTGTGCTCTCGCTTTGCTGTGCATGTCACTGGGGGGCACTGTGGGCGGCATTTGGGGGCACTCTGGATGGCACTGGGGGCACTGTAGATGGTACTTGAAGGGCACAGTGGATGTTACTGGGGGCACTGTGGATGGCAATTGAAGGGCACTGTGGATGTGACTGGGGCACTGTGGATAGCACTTGGGGGCACAGTGGATGGCACTGTTATGGAGGTTCTGTGGATGTTACTGGGGGCACTGTGGATGTTACTGTTATGGGGGCACCTATGGATGTCACTGTTATGGGGGCACTGTGGATATCCCTGTTATGCAGGTATTGTGGATGTCACTGTTTTGCCCCTTTGTCTATGTCACTTATGGGGTGCTTTGGATGTCACTGTTTTGGGATGCATTGCAGATGTCACTGTTATAGACACTGTGGTTGTCACTGTTATGGGAGCACTGTGGATGTCACTGTTATGGGGGCACTGTGAATGTCACTATTATGGGGTGCTGTGCAAATGACCGTTATCGGCCCAGGAGTCACTGATCCTGTGTTGACCACATTTTCCAGGCCGACCGTGGCTTCCCTGACCTGAAATGGCTGCATGATAGTAATGTATGATACAACTAGTCTTAATCTGACAATGGGGCAGTTGTAGTGTACTCACCTCATGTATACATACCTCACCATCAGATAGACACTGGCTATATCATACATTACTGTGATACAGTGCGGTCTGCACACGGACCGTGTTCCTTATCATGTTCCTATCACACAGTGTATCACACATGATAGGCCCAGATAAACACTTCAGTAGCCAGTAAAAAAAAAGGTAGTGTTAGGCCCTATGCATACGTACGTATCTGTTTTGTGGTCTTCATGTTGCGGATCTGCTAAATAGGGATACTGCCTGTGCGCCAGCTGCATTTTTTTGCAGACCCATTGACTTCTATGGGTTCAAGGTTCGCATTTTGAGGATCAGAATAGGACATGCTCTATCCTTTGCAGAACTGACAGGAATGTGAAAAGCACACGGATGATGTCCATGTGTTTTCCACATCCGTATGTCACTTCCACAAAAGATAGAACATGTCCTATTCTGGTCCTCAAAATGCAGACTTTTAACCCATTGGTCAATGAAAAATGAAAAAAAAAAATGAAGAACGGGAATTGGGGGGCATATAAAAATGCATTTTGAGGGGTGTTAGAAACACATAAAAAGAATTTAGATTTTGGGACCAGACAGCCTTTTTAATGAGTTATGCCTGATTTCATTGTCAGTCCTGAGGTCCCAGAAGTGGAGCATCTGCATTCTGGGTGATGCAGACACAGAGAAAAGAATTGAGCCCCCTTCATGATATCACCAGCACACAGGGATGGGGAGAACTAAAGTTCAGAAGTAAAGTACTGTATATCAGTAAGAAAACAACTCCAGAAAAAGATAATTAATGGGACGAGTGAATAGGATGAGTAGTTGTGCTGCCACTACAAGTGAGACGACGCACAGTGAAAACTTGATGAGGAAGCATCACAGATGATCGGCGGGGGTGCCAGAATTGATCAGATATTGATGACCTATCCTGAAGAAGGGTCATCATTAGGTACCCGCCGCACAATCTCTTTAAGTTTTTTAAACTCTTTAAAGTGTAACTGTCATTCTTTTTTTTTTTTTTTTTATGTATTGAGGCAGTGATGCTGACCATTTTTGTAATATACTTTCATTACTGAAATAGTACATTTCTATTAGAAAATAGCTCTAAAGTGGCCCATTTTGAGCCTTAGCAACGCTCCTTTATCTTCTGTTTACATAACTGTGGAGACTTGCTCAACACTGACTATATTATGTAAACAGAAGACAGAAGAGCGTTGCTAAGGAGCAAAATGGGCCACTTTAGAGCTATTCTTCTAATAGAAATGTGTGATTTCAGTAATTACAAAAATGGTCATTATCACTGCCCCTACACATTACAAAAATAAAAAAAAAATAATGACAGTTACACTTTAAATTATAATATTAAGGTTTAACACTAGGTCACAGGCCCAGACTGGCCCACGGGGAGCAGACGAATCCTCCAGTGGGTGGCACATGGCATAGTACACTGACTGCACTACATACAGACAGCAGCCTACTGCATCCCAACAACTCTATCCATCCATATAAAAAGGGTAGCTTATTTAACAAACTACCCAGTGTATTATTATACTGCACTCATTGGGTGGTTGCGATGACTTCTTGACACAGAGGTGGGTCAGCCAGTGTCCTCATTCCCAGGGACCCACCTTCTCGACATCCCTGCAGGTGCCTCCTTATTAATCATCTTGCAATGTCTTGCTGCTGCCTGCTGCTGTGTATGTGTTCCTGTCTCATGTAGTCCAAGACGAAAGCCAGTCAGCAGAATACTGGCAGGGTCTCTAGGACGGAACAGTCTGAGGCACATACTAAGCAGAAGGCTATTCCTTAAATGAAATGTATGTTGGTACAGTCTTAGGAATTTGTGAAGGGGGCTCTGGTAATATTTGCATGTATCTGTATAGTAGGGCCCGGAATGAATTTTACAGGTGGGCCCTAGCCACCTCTATCAGACACTGCTAGGTATGAGATTGTGGGTGAAGACAGTCTTACATTCATAGTAACTATTCCCTTGTGCACAGATGTTTAGAACACTTTTCATGGAGCACATTCCTTGACTTGCTGTAATGGCATACTGGAGTAATTAACCATCCATGGTGGTCAGAGACTGTTCTAGAAACATGCACTATCACTGCTGTATGAAAAATACTATCTGGGTTCCTTCATACAGGCTTTTGTTCATGTTTTTTTTTTGGCCAAAAAACTGCCTGAAAAACTCACTTGATCAGCAGTTTATGAAGCATTATTCAAAGTTTTTTTTTCTTCTGGCATTTTTGCCCAGAAAGTGAGTGTTATAGCATCTGGCACTTTTTAATAGCATTATTTGCATGCCAAACATTTTTAGAGGAAAGTATGTGCCCCTTGTGATGTCCCTTTTTCTGGAGAGCTGGATTGGGAAACAAAAAAGCATTGATAAAGAACCACAAAAATGGTATTACTGACACCACCACACTTTGCATATGCGTTGTTTTAAAGCAACCGTAAAACCCAATAGGGGTCTATGGGACAAAAATGCCAGGCAAACTAAATGGTTGCTCCAATAAAAAAATAAAAACATAATTGACCCCCCCCAAAAAACACACTTTAAGGGCTCGTTCACACAAACTTTTTTTTGCGTTCCGTATGTGGGCTGTTTTTTGCATTCCGTATATGATCCGTATACGTAACCATTCATTTCAATGGTTCCTCCAAAAAAATGGAATGTACTCCGTATGCATTCCGGTCCCGTTTTTCAGTTTTTCCATTCCGTTGAAAGATAGAACATGTCCTATTATTGCCCACAAATCACGTTCCGTGGCTCCATTTAAGTCAATGGGTCCGCAAAAAAACGGAACACATACGGCGTGTACTCCGGATGTCTTCCGTATCTGTTCCGTTTTTGGGGAACCATCTATTGAAAATTTTATGCCCAGCCCAATTTTTTCTATGTAATTACTGTATATGCCATACAAAAAAATGGAACGGAAAAACGGAACGGAACCGGAAACACTACTGGAAAAAAACCCGGAAAAACGGCCTGCAAAACACTGAAAGACATACGGTCGTGTGAATGAGCCCTAAGGGTGAAAAAAATGCCTGTTGGTCCTGCATTTGATATTTCCCATAGACCTCCATGCAACACTTGTTTTTGCATTTTAAAAAATGCAGTAACAATGTACCAAACACCACAAAACTCCTTAAAAATGACACCAGCCTCTGACTATTTAGTGTCAGAAAAATCACTTCAAAAGAGTCTGCGGTGGTGAACCCAAATGGTGCACTTTGATAAATTTGTGCATCTTTGAACACTTTTGTCTCCTCCAGTTTTCTCTCCCCTACTGGAATGAGTTTGCTACGTTCTAAAAAGTCACATTGCTAAATCTGGAGTGAAACGAATTAACATAGATAATCACACACGCGCGTGTGGGAGGAAGCCGCGTTGTTGAACTCCAAGGAGACGAATCTTCGGTGTGACGTTACACTCTGCAGGTTACGGATGCCTCCTAGGACCACTCTTACTTCCGACGTGTTTAGAAAACTACAGATTTCTTCCTCAGGGAACACGGCTTCCTCCCACACGCACGAGCGGCTGGCCGGCCGGAGCCGAGCATTTGAGTAGTAGGAAGCCTGAAGATACATTGCGCGAGTGTCTAATCGCGATAGCTTGGAAGTAACTACTGGGAGAGTGAATTAGTGTGGCGAGTACCTATTGTGCTTTTGTATTACATTTACATACTCCCACCAGGAAATAGCTCATCATTGTGGAAGTGTGTCGGTTATATTGTGATAGTCAGCACGGGTTCAGAGCTTTTTTAACAGTGACTTCACACAACTAGATGGGTATAGGCAATAACCCGTGAGAACCCAGCAGCGGCGATAGCATAAAATAGGAACTTAGTAGGGCTTTATTCCTTGGCGGCAGCGCGGATATTTCTTTTGATTCATTCAGATTTTTTTTTATCAATCCAAAATATTTAAAATTATCCAAATTAAATAAAAAAGCATTTAATATACACTACAAATACGAGGTTAAAACTGGTGCACAAATCAGATGAGCACCCTCTAGTCTTTATTGATATTGTAAAACAGCAGGACAGTAATAATCTCACTGAGTCGCTTCAGGCTCTTAACATTGAAGAGAATTAGGTCACTTGCTTTACATAGCTAGGCATGTTTAGATTGGCATGTTTTCTTCACACAAATTTACTTTTTTCTAGATACCGCCTAATAGTATCTCTGGGGTATAAAATATGTTTATAATAAGAAAAGATATGTAAGAGTCATTGTCTTGCACTATTTTGTTTGTGCTTGCTTTTTCTGTGCATAAACAACACAGTGCTATCATCATCAAATCTTTCTGCTGTCCCGTGCTCCAGGTTAACAGCTTTTAGCTAGAGTGACACATTATGACAAACTCCAAATAGATTTCAGCCTCTGAATGTAAAAAACAAGTGTTTCTAGTCACTGACAACAAGAAAAAACCTTAAATGAAGTCTGTCCATGTAGGGCTGGCTCAGATGAATGTATTAAAACCTTTCACTTAGCGATCCAATGATTCATTCTGGACTAAAAGTACTTTTAACCCATAGGATACCAGTGCCGTATCTGTACTGCGCTGCAGGACGTGACTTGAGTCAGAGCGTACGGCGCGCTGTTCAGGCGGGCGCAGGAGCTGTGCCGGCCCGATCAGCGGCAGGGACCCATCTGTCACTGACAGCCGAGCCCCTGCTGTATATGCTGGCATCGCTGAATACAACAATGTGAGCATATTAATCCCTTGTATGCCACGGTCAGCACTGACCGCAACATATACAAGGCTTGTGAAGGGTACAGGCTTCCTCCACATCTCTATTGGGTCCCCACGCTGCACTGACAGGCATCGGGGCTTACTTACACAGGCATCGGGGCTTGCCTTCAATGGAAGCCTAGGAGATCCTGCCCCCAGGCTGGGTCTCCTAGGCAACTGTCAGTGTACGACACTAATAGTTCAATGCAGTACAATACAGCATGTATTATACTGCATTGAAACAGGGATCAAACCCTGAAAAATTCCCATAGTGGGACAAAATGAAAAAGTAAAAAAGTGCTTTTCGTAATAAAAAATGTAAGTATCAAAAAAACAACAACACACCTTTCCCATAATAAACATAATAAAAACATATAAAAGTAAAAAATAAAATAAAAATAAGACATTTTAGGTATCGCCGCATCCGTAACAACCAGCTCTATAAAAAATATAACATGATCCACCCCGTCAGGAGAACCCGCAAAAAGTAAATGAATAAAAACTGTGCAAAAACTGCGTTTTTTTGTTCACCTTGCCTCACAAAAAGTGAACGATCAAAAAATCATATGTACCCAAATTGAACCAATAAAAACGTCAACTCTTCCCACAAAAACAAGCTCCTACATAAGATAATCGTCTGAAAAATAAAAATATGGCTTTCAGAAAATGTAGGCACAAAAACATGATTTTTATTTAAAAAATGCATTGTGTAAAAGTGAAATAGTAAAATAGTATCACTGCATCCGTAATGACCTGCTAATTGGCTTTCGCACCAAGGGTGGCAGTACTTCTGAAACTGCACACTTTGTGAACTGTTCAGGTGCTGCTGTGGTGAAAGTGTATAGTGAGTGGACAAATGGCACCATTGTGAATAAGCGATTTGGAGCACCACATGCCATTTATGTGGGAGGTGAACAAAGGTGCACAAGAGCAGCTCACCACCCAAATGAACCATAGGGCTTCAAGATGTGTCTAAAACAGCAGTTCAGCGAACTCTACTGCATATGGGGCTTCAAAGCAGACGGATGGTCACTGCACCTCTGCTAAGGAAGTTGTATCAGCATAAAAGGCTTCCATTTTCGCCAAAGTATCAGAATTGCACCTCCACTGATTAGCAAAGGGTTTCCTTCTCTGATGAGTCACATTTTCTGCTTCATTGAACATTTGGACATTGTCATGTCAGATGAGAAACATCAGAAAGCAAATACCCTGCAACCACTGCTGGAAGAACACAAGCTGGTGGTGGCATTGACTCATTCATGTTGAAGGCACTCTCAACTGATTTGGCTGTGAATCCATCCTTGCAGATCGCGTACACCCATACATGCTGATTGTCTGTCCTGGGGCAGGTAAGCTATTTCAGCAAAACTTTGTGACATGTCATACAGCTAGAAATGTTCAACATTGGTTGGAAGAGCATGGCCAAGATTTCCAACTATTTCTCTGATCCCATAATTCCCTAGGGTTAAACCCAACTGATCATCTGTGGGACGACCTCGATCGTCATGTTTGCTCTATGGATCTTTCTTAACACACCCTTCAGCAGCTGTGGGGTGCACTGTAGTCAGCATGGCTCCAGATACCTGTGACAACCTACCAGGACCATATTGAGTCACTCCCAGCCCATCTAGCTTACTCTGGATATTAGCTGGTGGTCATAATTAGTGCTGAGCGAAGCAAAGCATCCAAAGCGGAATTCCGTCCGAAGTTTAGGAAAACGTTGATTCTAAACTAATCCGAATTTCCTCGTGCTTCGTTGTAACAAATCAATTTTTCTAATATAGCAGCTGCATGTGTTAGAAAGTGAAAGTAAGTGTAGAGGAGACAAGCCCAGGAATGCAGCCAGCCAATCCGCAAGTAACCATCCCCCTGTGATGTCACAACTAGGCAGAACCCTATAAACTCCTGATCCCGGGTGGTCTCCGCCATTTTCCTGAAAGCTGAGCATAGGGTGACAAGACGCTCATGCACTAGGGACAGTGTTGCTGCAAACTGTTAACAGAGAGTGTAGGACAATATTGGAGAGGGAAATTGCAGGGAGTTCAGGGAGAGTGGAGGGAGAGCGTAGGAGAATGCTGAACGACAGACACTGGTGCAATTTATAGCCATGCACATAACTGTGCAGAGCACCAAGAGTCATGGCTAATCCATTTTGTTAGCGGTAGAGTAACTGTACTGTCAGTATTACAGGCAGGTCTAATTTATCATCATGTACATAAGTGTGCAGTGCACCAATATTCATAGTTAATCTGTTGTTATCTGTATATCTGTGCATCAGTATTACAGGCCACTGTTACCTGCAAGCCTAAGTTATCACCATGTACATAAGTGTGCAGTGCACCAATATTCATAGTTAATCTGTTGTTAGCTGTATATCTGTGCATCAGTATTACAGGTCACTGTTACCTGCAAACCTAATTTATTACCATGTACATAAGTGCGCAGTGCACCAATATTCATAGTTAATCTGTTGTTAGCTGTATATCTGTGCATCAGTATTACAGGTCACTGTTACCTGCAAACCTAATTTATCACCATGTACATAAGTGTGCAGTGCACCAATATTCATAGTTAATCTGTTGTTAGCTGTATATCTGTGCATCAGTATTACAGGCCACTGTTACCTGCAAGCCTAATTTATCATCATGTACATAAGAGTGCAGTGCACCAATATTCATAGTTAATCTGTTGTTAGCTGTATATCTGTGCATCAGTATTACAGGCCACTGTTACCTGCAAGCCTAATTTATCACCATGTACATAAGAGTGCAGTGCACCAATATTCATAGTTAATCTGTTGTAAGCTGTATATCTGTGCATCAGTATTACAGGCCACTGTTACCTGCAAGCCTAATTTATCACCATGTACATAAGTGTGCAGTGCACCAATATTCATAGTTAATCCGTTGTTAGCTGTAGAGTTACTGTGCATCAGTATTACAGGTCACTGTTACCGACATGTCTAATTTATCACCGTGTACATAACTGTGCAGTACACCAAGATTGATGGCTAATCTTTCAGAAATACATTTTTATGCCGGATTTAAAAAAGCTACTTTTATACTTTTAAGCAGATTGGTCTGGGCATACCTGATTTATAGTGATTAGCAACAAATCAAATTTCTTGTCGAACTTCAGAGAAGCTAGTGAATCAAATTTTTTAAAACTTTGCTTACCTCTAGTCATATTAATGTGACTCGACTGTGTTGTAGACCCAGTTATAGGGTAAATACAGCCCCCAGAGAGCTTACACATGCTTGTATAACATCACTACAGAAGACACAGCCAGCTCTGCAGACTCCCGAGCCCTGGTGGTCACATGATGCTCTTGATCTCTACAGATGGCACTCATTCAGTGCTGTCTATAGAGTGATGGGGATGGCAGAGACAGCCAAAAACCCTTCTCTATGGTCACGATAAGTGTGCAGCTGTGATCTCTGCACAGATACAGACGTGGACAAAATTGTTGGTACCCTTTGGTCAATGAAAGAAAAAGTCACAATGGTCACAGAAATAACTTTAATCTGACAAAAGTAATAATAAATTAAAATTCTATAAATGTTAACCAATGAAAGTCAGACATTGTTTTTCAACCATGCTTCAACAGAATTATGTAAAAAAATAAACTCATGAAACAGGCATGGACAAAAATGATGGTACCCCTAACTTAATATTTTGTTGCGCAACCTTTTGAGGCAATCACTGCAATCAAACGCTTCCTGTAACTGTCAATGAGACATCTGCACCTCTCAGCAGGTATTTTGGCCCACTCCTCATGAGCAAACTGCTCCAGTTGTGTCCGGTTTGAAGGGTGCCTTTTCCAGACTGCATGTTTCAGCTCCTTCCAAAGATGCTCAATAGGATTGAGGTCAGGGCTCATAGAAGGCCACTTTAGAATAGTCCAATTTTTTCCTCTTAGCCATTCTTGGGTGTTTTTAGCGGTGTGTTTTGGGTCATTGTCCTGTTGCAAGACCCATGACCTGCGACTGAGACCAAGCTTTCTGACACTGGCTAGTACATTTCTCTCTAGAATTCCTTGATAGTCTTGAGATTTCATTGTACCCTGCACAGATTCAAGACACCCTGTGCCAGACGCAGCAAAGCAGCCCCAGAACATAACAGAGCCTCCTCCATGTTTCACAGTAGGGACAGTGTTCTTTTCTTGATATGCTTCATTTTTTCGTCTGTGAACATACAGCTGATGTGCCTTGGCAAAAACTTCGATTTTTGTCTCATCTGTCCACAGGACATTCTCCCAGAAGCTTTGTGGCTTGTCAACATGTAGTTTGGCATATTCCAGTCTTGCTTTTTTATGATTCGTTTTCAACAATGGTGTCCTCCTTGGTCGTCTCCCATGTAGTCCACTTTGGCTCAAACAACGACGGATGGTGCGATCTGACACTGATGTTCCTTGAGCATGAAGTTCACCTTGAATCTCTTTAGAAGTCTTTCTAGGCTCTTTTGTTACCATTCGGATTATCCGTCTCTTAGATTTGTCATCAATTTTCCTCCTGCGGCCACGTCCAGGGAGGTTGGCTACAGTCCCATGGATCTTAAACTTATGAATAATATGTGCAACTGTACTCACAGGAACATCTAGTTGCTTGGAGATGGTCTTATAGCCTTTACCTTTAACATGCTTGTCTATAATTTTCTTTCTGATCTCTTGAGACAGCTCTTTCCTTTGCTTCCTCTGGTCCATGTCGAGTGTGGTACACACCATATCACCAAACAACACAGTGATTACCTGGAGCCATATATATAGGCCCAATGGCTGATTACAAGGTTGTAGACACCTGTGATGCTAATTAGTGGACACACCTTGAATTAACATGTCCCTTTGGTCACATTATGTTCTGTGTTTTCTAGGGGTACCATCATTTTTGTCCATGCCTGTTTCATGAGTTTATTTTTTTACATAATTCTGTTGAAGCATGGTTGAAAAACAATGTCTGACTTTCATTGGTTAACATTTATAGAATTTTAATTTATTATTACTTTTGTCAGATTAAAGTTATTTCTGTGACCATTGTGACTTTTTCTTTCATTGACCAAAGGGTACCAACAATTTTGTCCACGTCTGTATATGCCAACCTCCTGGATATATACTGTAAACAGGCGGTTGGCAAGGGGTTAAAATTTCGAGGAATATGGCTATTGGAGAGTGGTTATCCAGATGCAGCAACTGTTTTAAAGGCGTTCCAGGATTTTAATATTGATGACCTATCCTCAGGATAGGCTATCAGTATCTGATCGGAGGGGGTCTGACTCTCCACCCCCACTGATCAGCTGTTAGTAGCTCCACTTCACTGGCAGCGGTGCTTATTAATTTGTGTTTGGTGCACAGATTAAAAAAGGGAGCAATTTAGCAACAATAAAACACCCAGTTTATGTCCCCTAAAATACATTTATTTTAAGAAAATGGGATGCTCAATCTCTTTGTAATCATTAAGGGTGATAAAAGAGGCTGAGGAAGTTTCTCCTCATGTAAACACACAGAAAGACAAGGCTGCACTCAGCTGCTACAGTATGTGCTTTAAATCTTGCTGGAATTTCCTGCTAGTGAAGAGACAACGGAAACTGCTTTAGTAACGGAAAAGTAAAACTAGAAATGAATGATAAAAGTAAACAGAATATAATCTTGCCCCCACCATTTTTCAGTCTGCAGCATTTTCTGCACATTCCTTTAACAAACAGCTTTGTAGGGATCCTGCAGAGTAAACAGGGGTTAATCTCCTGCTGGTCGGTTTCATCTTCAGATGGAGTGTCTTAGAGGGGGAACGGCATAGCCAAAGGGTGGGGCTTAAAATGTGTCTCCTACTGCAGACAGGGCACAAGAGTGGGGTTCCTGCTACAGCCCGTTGTCTTACATCCAGACACAGGACTTATATGTTTACCTTTATTATTGCCAAAAATTCTAGTAATAGATCATGGTACAGTATAATAATATTTGCCCCAAGTTGAGCGTAGGCACTGTTTATGGCAGGCTATATTTGTTATCTGTTGCATTATGTTAAGTATCACAAAAGGTTTTGTGGTTCTCTCCCTGCCTGTTTGGCATATTGATAGTAAAGCTGTCCTTGAGGGAGATGAGAAATGTGTAGCATTATAGGTTTATGATGAATGTCTTGCTACATTGAAATTGCAATTCACACTGGGTTTGCATGTGCCCACCAATGGAAATTATTCAGTGGTCCCAATGCCTATACATAGCATATGAACTCTACTTTAACTTGCATTGTAAACATTGTTAGTAGAGATGAGCAAATTTATGAAAAGTTTGATTTGGCTGATTTCGTCACAAAGCACATTTTTTTGTAAGCAGCGGGTGGAATGACATGGAGCTGCGATAGCGCCGTCCCTGTGATTGTACCCCTCAGATGCCACGTTCATACATGATCGCGGCATCTGAGTTTAAAAACGGTGTAAAATTAACATTAAAAAAAATTTGATTAAACTTACCCCCTCCATTTGCTCGCGAAGGGCCGGTTGCCGCCATCTTGCTTGAACATCTGATGTGAAATCTCATGCGGTGCGAGATTATGTCATCACACCGGCCAGCATTGTGACATCATTCATGACCACGCGCGGGATTTGGGCCGAGATCTTCAATCAAGAGGGCGGCTGGCTGCCCATCATGAGCAAATGGAGGAGCGAAGTACAATTTTTATTTTTTTTACACTATTTCAGGTTAAATTGATTCGATAACACGAAGCATGAGGAAATTTGGCTTCGAGGCGAATCAAATTTATCCTGAGATTCGGATCAAATTCCAATTCGTGGGATTCGATTTGCTTATCTCTAATTGTTAGTAATATTGTTCGCACACATCATATATGAGGGGGTGCTATTAAGTCCTTGACTTTGCAATCTTCTTTTTTTTCACAGCAATGAGAGTTATATCATGTGAAAGCTCAATATTTACAAAACATTTGGCACTATCTCATGTTCGATTCTTATGTTATTGTCACAACCAGACAGCTGAGAAGCTCTGACAGAAGCCTTTCAGAACCTCCTCCTTGAGTTTTCTTTGTTTTGAATTTCAGTTCCTCATCTCGTTAGCCTCTCTCAGCTGTCATGTAGTTGGACTGATTGCATCCCTTTAAATTCCTCCCCATAATGCATTAGTGTGCGGCTTATACAACTTCCTGGAGTGTGTGTGCATGCTGATCCTATTTTCCTGCCTTCTACAAGATAAGTGCTGTACATTTATTTGTGATTTTCTGTTTGCTGGATCCCAGGTGACCCTGACTCCCTCCGTGTCTAGTGTAGGGAGCCGGTGGTCGTGTCCCCTCACTATTGTAGGGTGTTCAGGTGGTATATAGTCGAGGTACATGGATATGTGATCATCCACCATTGGGATTTTTGCATAGGCTGAGCAGACAGGGAGAGAGCCAGGTCTGATGCAGGGGTCTCCCTTTTGTTCCTTAGTTTTGGATCCAGTGAGTCATATATTCATTTTGCATTGTCTTGTTTCCTGTACACCTTCCGTGACATTATAAGCCGCCAAAACCGTCTCAAGCATGGATCCGGTTTTACTTTTGACTGAACGTTTCCAGGATCTTTCATTGGAGGTAGCTGATCTCCGTAAGACTCTTTCTCAGTTTCTAGTGACCGGTTCAGCTTGCGTTCATGGAGTTTGTTCTGAGACTAAGATCTCGCTCCCGGATACGTTCTCCATGGGTAGTGAGAATTTTCTGCAGTTTCAGAGAGGCTTGCAAACTCCATTTTCGCCTTCTTCCCCATTCCTCTGGTGATGAGGAACGGAGGGTGGGGATCATTATATCGCTGCTCAGGGGTAACGCTCAGTCGTGGGCCTTTTCGCTGCCGGTGGGGGCACGGCCCCTCCGTTCAGTGGATGATTTCTTTTTAGCCCTGGGTCAGATATATGATGATCCGGATCGTGTTGCTTTGGCTGAGTCCAGACTACGTCTGTTATGCCAGGGTAAACAATCTGCAGAGATATACTGCTCAGAATTTCGGAGATGGGCAGATGATACTGGTTGGAATGATGCTGCACTCCGAAGTCAATTTTGCCATGGTCTTTCAGAGGGATTGAAAGATGCATTTGCCTTTCATGAGAGGCCTATCTCCTTGGACTGTGCTATGTCTCAGGCCGTTCGTATTGACAGGCGTCTTAGAGAGAGAGGAGAGATCTCTCCTTCCTGTCATACTCAGTCCCAGGACAGTGCAGCGGTCTCATTCTATGCGCAGGGGTCTCAGTCGCTGTCAGCTCCTTCTGAGCAGGAGCCCATGCAGCTGGGGTTGATTGCCTCTGACAATAGAAGATTCAGCCCGCATGGGAAGGTTTGTTTTTGTTGTGGAGGTATAAATCATTTGGCAAATGTTTGTCCCTCTAGGAGATTCAGGCAGTCTTCTGGGAGTAATAAAGAAACAAAAAGGAAAAAAATCTTTTAAAAATGTTCCATCTGTTACTATTGGCAGGGTTGAGGCGGAAATTGAAGGTTTTCCGTTTGCTTGTAGTTCCCGTTTTGTCCTGCCTGCCAGGGTGGCGCTAGAGAGCAAGAACATTTTTTGTGAGATTTTTGTAGATAGTGGAGCAGCTGTCATTCTCATTGATAATCATTTTGCGATAACTCATGGTTTCCAGGTGTGCACTTTGGGAAAGGATATTCCTGTTTTTGCTATTGATTCCGCTCCACTTTCTCAGAAATCATTAAAGGGCATAGTTCACAATATTCGTTTAATTGTGAGTGATGCTCATGTTGAGGATGTGTCATGTTTCGTCCTTAGCGGATTACCTACTCCTCTTGTGTTGGGGCTACCCTGGCTCACTAAACATAACCCCACCATTGATTGGCAAGCGAGGCAAATAAATGGTTGGAGTGACTTTTGCAGAGAGAATTGCCTCATGACATCTGTTTCTGAGGTTTCTACTAAGACTGTACCATCTTTTCTCTCTGAATTTTCGGATGTCTTCTCTGAGAGTGGAGTTCAGGATTTGCCCCCGCACAGGGAGTACGATTGCCCTATTAATCTCATCCCAGGCGCCAAGCTGCCTAAATCTCGTTTATACAACCGCTCCCAACCTGAAAGGGTCGCTATGCGTGCTTATATCTCTGAGAGTCTGAGAAAAGGACACATACGACCCTCGAAGTCACCTGTTGCCGCTGTTTTTTCTTTGTTAAGAAAAAAGATGGTTCTTTAAGACCTTGTCTGGATTTCAGGGAGCTGAACAGTATCACTATTCGTGACCCTTATCCGCTTCCTCTGATCCCGGACCTGTTTAACCAGATTGTTGGGGCTAAAGTCTTTTCCAAGTTAGATCTAAGAGAGGCATATAACCTGGTCAGGGTCAGAGAAGGAGACGAATGGAAGACGGCCTTCAATACCCCTGAGGGCCATTTTGGGAATTTGGTTATGCCTTTTGGTTTGATGAATGCCCCAGCCGTTTTTCAGCATTTCGTGAACAGCATTTTTTATCATTTAATGGGAAAATTTGTATTAGTGTATTTGGATGACATTTTGATTTTTTCTCCTGATTTCAAAACTCATAAGGAACACTTACGTCAGGTCTTGCTCATCCTGCGGGATAATAAATTATACGCGAAACTGGAAAAATGTGTGTTTGCGGTTCCAGAAATTCAATTTCTGGGGTTTCTTCTCTCCGCTTCTGGTTTTCGCATGGACCCCGAGAAGGTCCGCGCTGTGCTTGAGTGAGAGCTTCCTGAGAATCAGAAGGCGCTGATGCGTTTTTTGGGCTTTGCCAATTATTACAGGAAGTTTATTTTGAATTATTCCTCTATTGTTAAACCACTCACTGATATGACCAGAAATGGCGGTAGATTTTTCTTCCTGGTCGGTAGAGGCGCATAAGGCCTTTTCTAATATCAAGGAGAGTTTTGCTTCCGCTCCCATCTTGGTACAACCTGATATTTCTCTACCCTTCATAGTTGAGGTTGATGCTTCTGAGGTGGGTGTGGGTGCGGTCTTGTCTCAGGGTTCCTATCCTGCCAAATGGCGACCGTGTGCCTTTTTCTCGAAGAAACTCTCCTCCGCAGAGAGAAATTATGATGTGGGAGATAAGGAATTGTTGGCCATCAAGTTGGCTTTTGAGGAATGGCGCCATTGGCTAGAGGGAGCCAGACACCCTATAGCCGTGTTTACTGACCATAAAAATCTGGCCTACTTGGAGTCAGCCAAGCGTCTGAACCCGAGACAGGCCAGATGGTCTTTGTTCTTTTCAAGGTTTAATTTTGTTGTTACGTTCCGCCCTGGGGTTAAGAATGTGAAGGCAGATGCCCTGTCACGTTGTTTTCCGGGAGGTGGGAATTTTGAAGACCCGGGTCCCATTTTGGCTGAAGGTGTGGTGGTCTCTGCTCTTTTTCCTGAATTGGAGGCAGAGGTGCAGGCAGCCCAGTCAGAGGCTCCTGATCTTTGTCCTCCTGGGAGGTTGTTTGTGCCTCTCGCTTTAAGACACAAGATTTTTAAGGAACACCACGATACGGTTCTTGCTGGGCACCCGGGGGCAAGAGCCACAGTGGATCTCATCGCTCGGAGATTCTGGTGGCCTGCGCTTCGTAAGTCGGTTGAGGGTTTTGTGGCAGCCCGCGAGACTTGCGCTCGTGCCAAAGTGTCCCTCATTCACGGCCATCAGGTCCTCTCCTTCCCTTACCCATTCCTTCCCGTCCTTGGACACATCTGTCCATGGACTTCATAACGGACCTGCCTGGTTCCTCGGGGAAGACTGTGATTCTGGTGGTGGTGGACCGTTTTAGCAAAATGGTGCATTTCATCCCTTTTCCTGGTTTGCCCAATGCTAAGACGCTGGCGCAGGCATTTATTGATCACATTGTCAAATTGCATGGTATTCCTTCAGACATAGTCTCTGATAGGGGCACGCAGTTTGTTTCCAGATTCTGGAAGGCTTTCTGTTCTCGCTTGGGGGTTCGGTTGTCATTCTATTCTGCTTTCCACCCGCAGTCGAATGGCCAGACAGAGCGCGTCAATCAGAATCTGGAAACATATCTGTGCTGTTTTGTGGTGGAGAATCAGGAGGATTGGTGTTCTTTTTTGTCCCTTGCTGAGTTTGCTTTAAATAACCGTCGTCAGGAGTCCTCTGATAAGTCACCATTTTTTGGTGCATATGGGTTTCATCCGCAGTTTGGGACTTTCTCGGGAGAGGGGTCTTCTGGTTTACCCGATGAGGACAGATTCTCCTCGTCTTTGTCTTCTATTTGGCAAAAGATTCAGGATAATCTAAAGAGCATGAGTGAGAGATATAAGCGTGTGGCAGATAAGAGACGTGTGCCTGGTCCGGACCTGAATGTTGGTGATCTAGTGTGGTTGTCTACCAAGAATATCAAATTGAAGGTTCCCTCCTGGAAGTTGGGTCCTAGGTTTATTGGGCCTTACAAAATCCTGTCTGTCATCAATCCTGTTGCCTACCGTCTTGATCTTCCTCAGACTTGGAAGATCCATAATGTTTTTCATAAGTCCTTATTGAAACCTTATGTTCAACCCATTGTACCCTCGCCTTTGCCTCCTCCTCCGATTATGGTTGATGGGAATCTTGAATTTCAGGTCTCTAGGATTGTGGATTCTCGTCTTGTCCGCGGTTCTCTCCAGTACCTCGTTCATTGGGAGGGTTATGGTCCTGAGGAGAGGATGTGGGTCCCAGTGACGGACATTAAGGCCACTCGTCTCATCAGGGCTTTCCATAGGTCCCATCCTGAGAAGGTGGGCTCTGAGTGTCCGGAGTCCACTCGTAGAGGGAGGGGTACTGTCACAACCAGACAGCTGAGAAGCTCTGACAGAAGCCTTTCAGAACCTCCTCCTTGAGTTTTCTTTGTTTTGAATTTCAGGTCCTCATCTCGTTAGCCTCTCTCAGCTGTCATGTAGTTGGACTGATTGCATCCCTTTAAATTCCTCCCCATAATGCATTAGTGTGCAGCTTATACAACTTCCTGGAGTGTGTGTGCATGCTGATCCTATTTTCCTGCCTTCTACAAGATAAGTGCTATACATTTATTTGTGATTTTCTGTTTGCTGGATCCCAGGTGACCCTGACTCCCTCCGTGTCTAGTGTAGGGAGCCGGTGGTCGTGTCCCCTCACTATTGTAGGGTGTTCAGGTGGTATATAGTCGAGGTACGTGGATATGCGATCATCCACCATTGGGATTTTCGCATAGGCTGAGCAGACAGGGAGAGAGCCAGGTCTGATGCAGGGGTCTCCCTTTTGTTCCTTAGTTTTGGATCCAGTGAGCCATATATTCATTTTGCATTGTCTTGTTTCCTGTACACCTTCCGTAACAGTTATGCAGATTTAAACACAGCATGGTGGAGTTGGCAGCATATTTTACTACAAAGGAGTTCCCATTTCTGAAAGGGATATCGGCCAAAGAAATTCACAGTGACATGGTACAAACATCAGTAGACAAGTGCCCTTGTGCTCCACAGTGAAAAATTGGATTGCTAAATTTAAAACCGGCAACTTTAACTCAGATGATAAAGACCATTCAAGGTGACCAAGAGTGGTGACCATTTCAGAAACCATAGACACCATCCATGACATGATTCTGGAAGGCCGTCAAATTTCTGCTTTGAAGATAGCCGAGGCTCTGAACATTTCCAGAACTAGAGATGGGTTCATAACTTTCATAACTCATAATGATCTGGACATGAGAAAGGTGGTGGCGTCTGTCTTCTGGGCAGGGCTGGCGTTAGGGGGGGGCAAACAGGGCAATTACCCAGGGCCCCCATCCCTAAATGTCACCCCATGCTGAGCTGCCCAGACACATGTGGAAAAGAGCTGGTGGCCGCACCTGAGAAGAGCACAGACAGCACAACAAGTAGCGCTGGTCCCTGGTCTTCCGGCTCCACAGCAATCAGGCAGACCTTGGCCCCAGCCCCTTCCCCTCTCTCTCTCTCTCTCTCTCTCTCTCTCACTGGAGGCCCTGCACTGTGAATATAATGGCCTCCCTGATCCCGAGGTTTACTGGTGAGTTAGAATGTCACCCTTCTAATGACCTGACATATTTGCTGCTGGACTCTCTGTGCTGTAATAAATGACAAGGGCTGCTAGTTGGCAGACATAACCTGATAGGTACAGCTGGACAGTCTAGACCCTGGACTAACATGAGGGAAGACAGCCTGCAGAGAATACACAGGACCTGTCCTCTGCACAGTTGTCAAAATATAATGTAATATTTATAATGTATCTAATGCTTGACTATCTCACAAATATCTTTATTTCTGCATCCTCTATCTACCCATATATCTTTATCATCTGTATTTCTCATATCTATCTTTCTATCTTTCTATCTATCTATCTATCTAGAAAAGAAAATTCTTTTTTATATTTCTTTCTATTCGTTATTTATTTTTTTACTTTAAATGCAGAGAACACATTATCTACATGTCCCTGCTGTCTCTATATACAGAGCACTGGTAACAGTGACTATTTTCAGGTGTTTTCTGATTATTTAAGAGAGTTAGGCAATAGGCAGGTCTCCTGGCAAACTTGCTAACAGAAGCACACTTAGGGCTCATGCACACAATTGTGTGCCGGCTGTTCCGTGCGTTGGGCGCTGCAATATGCAGTCCCCAATGCACGGGCACCATCCTTACGGTTGCCGCAGATGCATCCAGACCCACTAAACTTGAATGGGTCTGTGATCCGAACATGTTTTATTTTTTTGTGGTGTGGAAGCATGGAGAGGAACCCCACGGAAGTACTCCAAAGTGCGTAGTGAGCCGAAACCAGGTGTGGGTCAAAAACACAGAACAGGAGGAAATATTTCCCTTATACCTTATCTCTGAGTAGTGAACTGGGCCTTAGGGTACTTTCACACTAGCGTTATTCTTTTCCGGTATTGAAATCCGGTAAAGGGTCTCAATACCGGAAAAAAAAACTTCCGTTTTGTCCCAATGCATTCTGAATGGAAAGCAATCCGTTCAGTATGCATCAGGATGTCTTCCGTTCCATCCCTTGTACTGCGGTATTTTGTCCGGCCAAAGTTCCGGAACAGTACTGCACTTGCCGGCATTTTTTTTTTATTGAAATGTATTAATGCCGGATCCGGTACCAAGTGTTCCGGAAATTGAGCAGTTCTTTCTAGCTTTGAAAAAATTAAATACCGGATCCAATATTCCGAATGATACCGGAAAGACGGAGTCGGCATTTCAATGAATAAGAGTAAAAATACTGGGCACTCACTCTTTATGTGCAACCATGCAATTTATTGAACATATAGGTATTGACATTCAAACATGAAACATATAAAATTGGTAATGACCTTGAAGATAGGATAATAAAAAACACTAAAAAAATCCCTTGCTAAAATGGTGCAATAAATCGCTTAATACTGGTCAAGCTAAAAACATAATGTATCACAATATAGCTATTGCACTAACATATCCACTTGAGTGTCCATTGAACACATTAGTAACTAAATAGTAACAAAATAGCAACCTAATGAAGAGTAGGGCTTTGAAAATGAGGAACAAGCCAGCCGTTTAAATGTCACTTGCGGCTATTGAGTGTAACCTCTGTAAGTCCTTTGCAACACACGATTTGAGTCCCCTCTTAGTGGTAATGCTGCTGTAACTTTGATTACTAGTTCCTAGTGAGTGTATTAACGCGGCCTCCCGCTATACTCACTGCGCAGCGGCGTACCGCTGGAAGCTTTCCACTGCTATGATTGCGGTCCAATGTCGTGCTGTAGATATTTCTCACAGGCTTCCACTACCGTCACCTTGAATCGCTCTGGGCACCGCTCCGTAGTTCCTGAGAGCCAGTGTCTCCTGAGACTCTATCCGCCTTCTCCCACGCCGAATTTGCTCAGACACGATACCTTGTATCCTCGTGCTGCGATCTATAGTAGTCGGCGTGTCAGGTCTTTGTTACTTACAGGGTATTCACGGTTTTGTGGAAATCAGCCTTGAATCGTTTCAGCACATATTGGGTAAAAGTTCATGTAGTTTGTCCGGGGGTCTTACACTTTTGGTATCACAGCGATGCGTTCCACCAACCGGAAGTGTGTTGGTGGAGCGCAGTGCCGTGACGCAGGGGACGGAGGAAGGGACGGCGGACCATACAGGAAACAGTAATATAGGATGGGGAAGCTTTAATAAAACAGCATATAATGTGGAAAAAAGGGGATGGTCAGAGTGTAGGCGGAAGTGTATTAGGTGGAACGCATACTGTTGTAATGGTGTGTTCCACCTGCCGGAAATACGTCATGGAAGTTTCATTTCGCTTGGGTGACAAGTGATATGGAAAAAAGGAAAAAGAGAAGGGAAAAATGTATCAGTAAAACAAGAGAAGAGGGCTTAGATAAGGATGGAGAGGCTGGGATAGAGATGGGAAGAGTGGAAAGGAGTTATCAATCTATATGTATATATATATGTGTATATAGAAACACACATATACATAGAGACCCACCTATAGGATATAAGGAGATAAATGTCAGTCTCTAAGATAGTTATGTGACAGTCATGTAATACTAAGGTGACATCATGAGACAGATAACAGGGAAATGTATACAATGACGACAATGCTTCAACAAAGCAGTGGGGGAACCGTGTCACCATTTTTCAGCAGCAACATGGGTAGGTAACATGGTATCTGGATTAGGGTGGGACTAGTGGCTTGCAGTTATTGTTATATGCCATCTTTATGAGTAGTATTGCACCGTTCTAGTATACCCTACAGCATCCATTGTTTGGATGCTGTGAATAAGAGTCAGGTAGTTGTTCAATACTAGGGAACAGCAATTGCACCTGCAACTACTCCAATATTCACAGCTTCTGTCAATTGTCTGTCACCTGCTGCATATGGTCACATTATCCCCCATTGTGATTCTCCACATTGCAGAGCCCTTTTATGGCCCAGTCTCCATGTTCTGTCCCTTTTGAGTCTCACCTGTAATGATCATGTGATTTATATTGAATAAAATGGGATTTTTTTACCTTGTTAAATCCTTGCTCTTTTTTTGTACAAGTTGAGGTAGGTTGGGGAGTGAGGTTCGGTTTTTGGGTTACTGTAGGCTCTGACATGTATAAACAGGACATGACTAAAAGTTGAGTATAGACATAAGGTATAACATGACACAAAACTAAACAAAAAGGATACAGTGCAGCACTAGAGTGGTCCTGATGAATCAATGGGCCTGTGGAGAAAAGACGAGAAGAGCAATGAGTAAATCGTCATATCACTAGTATTTACAATAGAGTTTGCAACTCGTATTCCCTATTGAGCCCCCTTGGTTCCATACTCTCCAATTTATGAATCCAGAAGGCCTCTCTTAGTTTGAGTTGCTTTACTCTGTCACCACCCCTTCTTGGTGCTGGGATGTGTTCTATTACTTGGTATTTCAGTTGGGAAATGGATTGTGAGGCTTGTTTGAAGTGGTATGGAACGGGGAGGAGGAGATTTTATTTGCGTATTGAAGATTTGTGTTGGCATATTCTATTACGGATGGTTTGTGTCGTTTCGCACACATAGATCAGTCCACATGGACATTTGAGTGTTTAGACTAGGAAATCAGAATCGCATGTAAAGAAATCATTGATCAGAAATTGTCTACCTGTGTATGGATGAGAGATGCTGTTGCCTTTTTGTACAGTCGTGGCCAAAAGTTTTGAGAATTACATAAATATTGGAAATTGGAAAAGTTGCTGCTTAAGTTTTTACAATAGCAATTTGCATATACTCCAGAATGTTATGAAGAGTGATCAGATGAATTGCATAGTCCTTCTTTGCCATGAAAATTAACCCTAATCCCCAAAAAACTTTCCACTGCATTTCATTGCTGTCATTAAAGGACCTGCTGAGATCATTTCAGTAATCGTCTTGTTAACTCAGGTGAGAATGTTGACGAGCACAAGGCTGGAGATCATTATGTCAGGCTGATTGGGTTAAAATGGCAGATTTGACATGTGAAAAGGAGGGTGATGCTTGAAATCTTTGTTCTTCCTTTGTTAACCATGGTGACCTGCAAAGAAACGCGTGCAGCCATCATTGCGTTGCATAAAAATGGCTTCACAGGCAAGGATATTGTGGCTACTAAGATTGCACCTCAATCAACAATTTATAGGATCATTAAGAACTTCAAGGAAAGAGGTTCAATTCTTGTTAAGAAGGCTTCAGGGCGTCCAAGAAAGTCCAGCAAGCGCCAGGATCGTCTCCTAAAGAGGATTCAGCTGCGGGATCAGAGTGCCACCAGTGCAGAGCTTGCTCAGGAATGGCAGCAGGCAGGTGTGAGCGCATCTGCACGCACAGTGAGGCGAAGACTTTTGGAAGATGGCCTGGTGTCAAGAAGGTCAGCAAAGAAGCCACTTCTCAAAAAAAAAACATCAGGGACAGATTGATCTTCTGCAGAAAATATGGTGAATGGACTGCTGAGGACTGGGGCAAAGTCATATTTTCCGATGAAGCCTCTTTCCGAGTGTTTGGGGCATCAGGAAAAAGGCTTGTCCGGAGAAGAAAAGGTGAGCGCTACCATCAGTCCTGTGTCATGCCAACAGTAAAGCATCCTGAGACCATTCATGTGTGAGGTTGCTTCTCATCTAAGGGAGTGGGCTCACTCACAATTTTGCCCCAAAACACAGCCATGAATAAAGAATGGTACCAAAACACCCTCCAACAGCAACTTCTTCCAACAATCCAACAACAGTTTGGTGAAGAACAATGCATTTTCCAGCACGATGGAGCACCATGCCATAAGGCAAAAGTGATAACTAAGTGGCTTGGGGACCAAAACGTTGACATTTTGGGTCCATGGCCTGGAAACTCCCCAGATCTTAATCCCATTCAGAACTTGTGGTCAATCCTCAAGCGGCGGGTGGACAAACAAAAACCCACTAATTCTGACAAACTCCAAGAAGTGATTATGAAAGAATGGGTTGCTATCAGTCAGGAATTGGCCCAGAAGTTGATTGAGAGCATGCCCAGTCGAATTGCAGAGGTCCTGAAAAAGAAGGACCAACATTGCAAATACTGACTCTTTGCATAAATGTCATGTAATTGTCGATGAAAGCCTTTGAAACGTATGAAGTGCGTGTAATTATATTTCACTACATCACAGAAACAACTGAAACAAAGATCAGAAAATAAAGATTGCAGCCAGCTCACCTCTGAGTCCTATGTGATGGTGCACAGGGCGGACTCAAGCCAGTCCTCAGTAGAGATCCACAAAATAGAAAATAGGTTCCAGCACCAAACGTAGAAGTAGCAAAAATCCCATTCTTTATTAGTCACCAATGGTTAGATAAATACAGCATACAGTGGCACTGGCTCCCACTTATTCCCAATAGTGTAGTGTACGGGAGAGTAATACCCCGTCACTACTGAAGGGTCACTTGGGTATTGTCGTTCCCCCTGTATTTAAGGGGAGGTTGGTATAGAATATCTTATAATGTCATGCTATGTATTTTCCTGTTACTGTGAAACGTGCATTTGCAGGCCGGCTAGGGTGTAGTTCCAGCTCTGAGTCACTAGAGGGAGCTAGGGAACCCTAGGTTATATAAGGCCCAGTCAGGAAGTAGTAGTAGAGAGTCAGACAGTGGGAGCAGAGGTCAGAAATGATCCTGTGTCTGAGGGAAGGCCAGGCTATGGGCCTGTGAGAGCATAGCAGGCCTGAAGCCTGCCGACTAGGAGAGGGTAGTAAAGGCCCTGTAACCGGGTTCCGGATCCAAGGAAAAGGTTCCCCTCCTGAGTCATCATCCGTTTAGCTGAAGCAGCATAAGCAAGCCACCAGCCAAGACACAGATTACCACAGAGGCCGATCAGATAAAGCAAGAGGTACTCAAGATAACAGAGGAGGTACTAGATAAGGACAGCTTCAAGGGTACGCCAGATAAAGGGCATTAGACCTTGGAGATAAAGTCACATGTGTCAGGACCAGTCAGGAATAGTGTGCAAGCCGCCTGTACTGCATCTCCTGCAATCACCACTCTGTATTATACATTGCTAAGACCGGCCATTCTGTACTCCCAAGAACCACCTGTATCTGTATGGAAAACCAACCGTCTTTCATGGAACTGTGCTCTACCTGTGTCCATGTATTATCCTGACTGATATTCAGTAAAGTTCCAGTTTTTGTTGGCTACCCTATGCTTGCTTCATTCTTTTATAACATCATACACGGCGTGTCACCGTTTAATTGACACTGGCGTCACGAACTGTTAAATACCTGCCTGTTCCAGTATTTGCCCCAATTGAAGACGACCGTGGATCCCAGGTTAGTGAGTCGATCTGCACTACAAAGCCCAGCATACACTACTGACCCCCTGGGACACTGCAATAGATCTACGCGTTTCGAACAGTAGTGTTCTTAGTCATGATCCAAAGTGTATGACATGTTCCGAATTAAAGTAGGGTTCAACTCCAGTGCTCCCACCCCCCAGGGGAGGAGTGAGGGCAAGCAGGGTGGACACCGACATCAATCAGGCTCATGTGAGACACCTGTGCAAACATTTTCACCCGTGACATATATTATTCAGCCCATAAAAAAACCATTAAAACATACAATACAAAATATAAAATATAAAACAACATAGCTCCTCCCTTGTTAGTACATGTTTGGTGATGTATCCAGCATGGTATTAATTAGACCCCTAAAAAAAGTTATTTTTATTGGTATACGTTAAAAAGATCCCTAAAGGATCCACTTATTTAAGCTATTAGACATTGTAGGAGAGTCCCCGGAATAATAATGGACGGACGATACGTGCCACCAGAGGTCCTGGCCTCGGTGGAGTAAGAACCGGATCATTGCGGTTACAGCGGCGAATGCTGCTGGCGCAGCGTGTCCGGGCCGGTTCTTACTGTTCCCCACGGCCAGCCCAGGTTTTTGGTGGAGCTGGGCCTTTAAGAACCCAGCCTGCTGATGATGGGGGTGGGGTGTGTCTTGCTGTGCTGGAGATTTCCACAGACAGAGTGAGTGCTGATGGAGGAGAGTCTGGGCGCCGCACACATTGAAGGATAGCCCTGGGACCTGTGGTGCTACAAGCCAAAGGGGCTCTGGCCTGAGGGAGACAAAGGCAGATAGCCTAGAAGCCTGCAGAACTGCTGTGGCCTGTCCAAAACAAGGTGACTCAAACCTGCTGTTTATTTTCTATGGAAGGACTTTTGTTTTATGCACTATGTGGATATGCACCTGTGTGGTCTGCACATTGCCTGTTATGCCGTTGGTGTGAATAAAGTCACAGTGTATCACAAAGACTGTCTGTGATTGCCTCAATACTGCCGCCGCTACCGTAGCCTACCACGAGCACATCCCCACAATTGGTGGCTTGGAGCGGGCATTCCTGCAGTGAGGCAGGCCTGAGGCAAAAGTTGTGTTGGACTGCATGTCATATATCAGGCCTGCAAGTTTTATGGTTCCTGACAAGATGGAGGAGGCCATTAAGCACCTGATTCAGAGTAATGTACAGCAGCAACAGGCATTGCAGGCTCAGAAGGAAAGACATGATGAGGCTATGTGTGCACAGCAGCAAACAAACAATCTCCTAATGCAGCAGCTGGTAGCCATGCAAGAGTCGGTGCGAACATCCCTGCAAGGAGTTTCAACTGCAACAACCCCGACTGTGTCTACCGCCAGGGACAAAGTCCGATCCGCCCTGAGGAAAATGGGTCCGGGAGATGATATAGAGGCATTCCTGATGGTATTCGAAAGAACCGCGGAGCAAGAGAGGCTGCCGTTGGAGCAGTGGGCCGAGGTGGTGGCGCCTTTTCTGGTGGGGGACGCACAAAAGGTCTATTTTGACCTCAGCTGCGATGAGGCCAAGGACTATGAGAGGCTAAAAACGGAGGTGTTGGCCAGGTTGGGGGTAAACACCTATGTGCGAGCGCACAGGGTGTATCAGTGGGTGTTTGCCGAGTCCCGACCCGCCCGGTCACAAGCCTATGACTTACTTCACCTAGTAAAAAAATGGCTTCAGCCTGAAATATTGAGCACTTCTCAGATGGTTGAAAGGGTCGTGGTCGACAGGTTCGTGCGTACCCTCCCGAGAGCCATACAGCGCTGGGTGGGACAAGGCGATCCAGGCAACCTGGAACAACTGGTTAGCCTGGTGGAGAGGTATATGGCCACTCAGGATTTGGTGCGGGACTCAGCGGTACTACCGAAGTCACGTCAGCCCCCGTTGCCGACCCGGGATCCTGAAAAAGGGATCCCACCACATAAGGAGGGGAGTGGATCTCCAGTCCGTGGGAGGAATACCCTGGGGAGGAGGGAGGCTGCGAGGATAAGATGTTGGCATTGTCAGGACTGGGGACATGTGGCATCCAACTGCCCTAGGGCATCCGAACCCATGGACTGCGGGTTCGCTCGCCGGTCCTCTTTTTATGCCCAACCGGTGTATATAGCTGACCCCCTGCTGGCGGCGGACAACCCTCCGGTGTGTGATGTCGTTGTTAATGGACACTCCGTGCAGGCCCTGCTGGACTCTGGGAGCCTGGTAACTCTGGTCCATGAGTCGCTGGTAACGGAAAAACTCCCAGAAAGGCGAACCCTTACCATTGTCTGTATACATGGGGATCGCAGGGAGTATCCCACCACTAAGGTTACCCTGGCAGTGTGTGGAAAGGAGGTACCACATGTCGTCGGGGTGGGGAGACGGCTCCCTTATGCCGCAATATTGGGGAGGGACTTTCCCCTGTTCTGGACTTTGTGGAGGAACGGGTTGCCTACCTATGGGGAAGGAAAATGTCCAGGTCCCGAGCCCGAGGACCCCGAGGCAGGGACCCCAGCTGTAGGGGTCACCGTAGAGGAGGTCGAGTGTAACCCTGACCGGTTTCCCCTAGAAGTATTGGCGGGTGAGACAGTAGAAAGTTCGTCCATCCTGGATCTGGAGGTACCCCGAGAAACCTTCGGGACCGCACAGCTCCAGGATTCGACGTTGTTGCGGGCTAGAGAAGGTGTGTCGGTGGTTAATGGTGTTGCCCAGCGTCCCGGCGCCGATACCGTATTTCCTCACCTGGCCTATAACCAGGACCTGTTATATAGGGTAGACAAGGTGAGGCAGGAGGTGGTGGAACAACTGGTGGTGCCCCAGCCTTACCGGCGAATGGTCTTGGATTTAGCGCATGCGCATGTGTTGGGTGGTCATCTAGGGGTTAAGAAAACGCTGGAGCGAATTCTACAACGGTTCTATTGGCCTGGGATATATGAGGAAGTCCGGAGGTTCTGTCAGTCCTGTCCAGTGTGTCAGCTGACTAGCCCCCAACCTCACTATCGCAGTCCACTGGTACCTATGCCCATTATAGAGGTGCCCTTCGAAAGGATCGCCATGGATCTGGTAGGCCCCATTATTAAGTCAGCCCGAGGTCACCAACACATCCTGGTAGTGTTAGACTATGCCACTCGCTATCCGGAGGCGGTCCCATTGCGCCATACGTCGGCCAAGGTAATAGCTAAAGAGCTCATGAGTATGTTTGCCCGGGTGGGGATACCAAAGGAGATTCTGACGGACCAGGGGACACCCTTTATGTCCAAAGTAACAAAGGAATTGTGTAAGCTATTAAATATTAAACACCTACACACGTCCGTCTACCATCCCCAAACCGATGGGTTAGTAGAACGGTTTAATAAGACCCTGAAGTCCATGCTAAAAAGAGTCGTGGCTTAGGACGGGAGGGATTGGGACTTACTGTTGCCCTATGTTTTGTTTGCGGTACGGGAGGTGCCCCAGGCGTCCACGGGGTTCTCGCCCTTTGAGTTGTTATATGGGCGACATCCCCGTGGGCTACTGGATATCGCTAAGGAAGCATGGGAGCAACAGCCTACGCCTCATAAAAGTGTGATAGAGCACATAGGAAAAATGCAGGACCGAATAGGGGTCGTGTTGCCGATCGTCCGTGAGCACATGGAAGCGGCACAACTGGCCCAGAGTCGGGTATATAACCGAACCGCCCGGGTAAGGACATTTCACCCGGGGGACCGAGTTCTTGTACTCGTGCCCACGGTCAAGAGTAAATTCTTGGCCCGGTGGCAAGGACCCTATGAAGTTAAGGAGAAGGTGGGCCCAGTTGATTACAGGATATACCAGCCAGGGAGGCGGAAGCCCGAACAGGTATATCATGTGAATCTACTAAAACCTTGGAGAGACAGAGAGAATTTGTTTGCAGACAGCCCGCCCTCTGTCGGGACGTCAGGGAGTGACCCGGGGTCACCAGGTGTTCCGGAAAGCGCCGCTGGGGTGACGATAGGGGACGGACTGTCGACCAAACAAGCACAAGAGGTGAAAGAATTTGTTAGTCGGAATAGGGACGTATTCTCTGACCTTCCTGGACGTACCACCTTGATCGAGCATGACATTATCACCGAGCCCCGGGTGAAAGTCCGCCTAAGACCATACCGAGTACCGGAGGCTCGGCGACAGGCCATTTCGCAGGAGGTAAGATCGATGCTACGTCTAGGGGTCATAGAAGAGTCAAAAAGCGAGTGGGCTAGCCCGATTGTCCTTATTCCCAAACCGGATGGTTCATTACGGTTCTGTAATGATTTTAGGAAATTGAATGAGGTATCAAAATTTGACGCCTATCCCATGCCTCGGGTAGACGAGTTGATAGAGCGGCTGGGAAAAGCCCGGTATTTTTCGATCCTAGATCTCACGAAGGGCTACTGGCAGGTACCTCTGACGGAGGCGGCAAAGGAGAAGACGGCCTTTGTCACCCCAGAGGGGCTTTTTCAGTATAGGGTGTTGCCTTTTGGGTTACATGGCGCTCCGGCTACGTTCCAGCGTCTGATGGATGTCGTCCTCAAGCCCCATCACCAGTATACCTCTGCGTATCTGGATGATATAGTCGTGTTTAGCCCAGACTGGGAGGGTCATTTGTCAAAACTTCAGGCAGTGATAGATTCTCTAAGGAAGGCGGGGTTAACTGCCAACCCAAAAAAATGCTCGGTGGGACTAGAGGAAGCTCGCTATTTGGGGTATGTGATTGGACGCGGAGTCATTAGGCCCCAGGTAAATAAAGTTGAAGCAATCCGGAATTGGCCCAGGCCTCGTACGTCCAAGCAAGTACGGTCATTTTTGGGCCTGATTGGGTACTACATGAGGTTCATTCCCCATTTTGCCACCTTGGCAGCCCCGTTAACCGGCCTCTTGAAGGGTAGAAAGTCGGTGATGGTTCGCTGGGGGGAGAAGGAGGAGGAGGCGTTCTCCCGTTTGAAGTCGGCCCTATGTGAGTCCCCAGTTCTGGTGACGCCCGACTTCAAGCGGGAGTTTGTAGTTCAAACAGATGCCTCGGGAGTAGAACTAGGGGCTGTGCTTTCCCAAGAGCTCAACGGGGAAGAGCACCCCGTGGTTTTTCTAAGCCGCAAGCTTACCCCAGCAGAAACCCGGTATAGCATTGTGGAGAGAGAGTGCCTCGCCATCAAGTGGGCACTCGAGTCTCTCAGATATTACCTTCTGGGGAGAAGGTTCCGTCTGGTGACCGACCACTCCCCTCTCCAGTGGATGAGTCGGGCTAAGGAGGGGAGCGCTCGGGTTACCAGGTGGTTCTTGTCCCTCCAAAACTTTAAGTTCACTGTTGAGCACAGGGCCGGCCGCTTACAGGGGAACGCAGATGCCCTGTCCCGGGTACACTGCTGTGCGTGTGTTCACCCCCTCAGGCTTGAACGGTATGTTCAAGCCCTCAGGGGTGAACAAAGGGGGGGGATATGTAGGAGAGTCCCCGGAATAATAATGGACGGACGATACGTGCCACCAGAGGTCCTGGCCTCGGTGGAGTAAGAACCGGATCATTGCGGTTACAGCGGCGAATGCTGCTGGCGCAGCGTGTCCGGGCCGGTTCTTACTGTTCCCCACGGCCAGCCCAGGTTTTTGGTGGAGCTGGGCCTTTAAGAACCCAGCCTGCTGATGATGGGGGTGGGGTGTGTCTTGCTGTGCTGGAGATTTCCACAGACAGAGTGAGTGCTGATGGAGGAGAGTCTGGGCGCCGCACACATTGAAGGATAGCCCTGGGACCTGTGGTGCTACAAGCCAAAGGGGCTCTGACCTGAGGGAGACAAAGGCAGATAGCCTAGAAGCCTGCAGAACTGCTGTGGCCTGTCCAAAACAAGGTGACTCAAACCTGCTGTTTATTTTCTATGGAAGGACTTTTGTTTTATGCACTATGTGGATATGCACCTGTGTGGTCTGCACATTGCCTGTTATGCCGTTGGTGTGAATAAAGTCACAGTGTATCACAAAGACTGTCTGTGATTGCCTCAATACTGCCGCCGCTACCGTAGCCTACCACGAGCACATCCCCACAACATACACACAAAAAGTGACCAAAAACCACATCCAGAGGAGATTTTTTTATGGGGTATGGGGAGACCACTGTCCCTAAATCTACCCCTGTCCTAAAACCCTTAGCCCAGGGAGGGCTCCTGATGGTGGAGACCCCCTGTCCGCGTGCCTATGCTGCTAGCCCTTCCTGCTCCCTAAAAGGGGTGCAACAAGGCATGTGGATTATTTTCACAGGTAAGGGATTAGGATGTTAAATTTGTCAGCTATATGAATAGACTGGATGGGAATTAGACGGATAGAGACACAACAGTGATACAAACAAACACAAAAATACACAAAAATACACAAACATACACTTATTCAGTGTTGGTATTATAACCATATACTTAGAGGGTTGACGTTATAGTCAAACACCTCACTTGCCTCGACGCGTTTCACCCACGTGTAGATTGTGGGATCATCAGGAGGTGTAATTATATATTATATGTGCAAGCCATTGTATGTGACTAAAGAGGTGCCAGTATAGGGCTGGGTCACATAGAATCGGTGCTCAGAGATATATGCCGGCTGAAAAGCCTGAACGCACAAGTGAAAAGGACGCTCTACCAGGGGTTAGGACAGAAGGATATATTCATATCGATAATACTTATGCCTGTTTAAGACTCCATCCCGTGTAGATACTGTTATCCACATCTATATCCACATCCTATATGGGACAGGAAACAGTTGTATACCACAGTCAATTTCCATGTATACACATCTAGATATAAATGAAATCACTGGTAAGTGTAAACTCACGGTTTAGTGGATATAATTGACCTCTGTTGGTCCCCTGTCATGGTAGCTTGACAAAGCACACACTAGAGATAAGGTGTATCATTAGTTGTAAGTATTGTTGCTAGTGCTCACTAAATATATAGAGTTCATGAGTCCTCTAGTTACAGGGATACCATACTTACATGGTGGAGTCTCTTCTGCGGTCAATGTCCCCCCTGGTAGGCGAATCTCCACTAGTGCGTCGGCTGTATTTAAAAGAGCCGCCGCATCACGTCACTAGTGGCTAATTGGACGCAGGCTCAGCTCCATTTCCTGCTCCTGGAACGCACATGCGTTCCAACTGCCGGAAGTGCTCCCTCCTATGGGCTGGTTTACACGATCTCAGCCAGCGCCACCTTCCTGAGTGCTGGAACGCACATGCGTTCCAAGGGGCGACTTCCGGTCTTGCGATCTTACGATCTCACTCCCTACAGTTCCTATGTATATGAGTATGTGATCATGCAGGATGCAGTGCGCATCGCATGCTATTTGCTCCCCGATATCAAATATTCAGTTATCTTTATATAGCCAGCGAAATGTACATATACACATATATACATTTTGTGGACAGTGGGGTATGGACGGGACGGTCTCTCAACATTCAAATATTTGTACACCCCGACTATGGTTCATCAGATAGAGTCATGAACCTCTGAATGTAAGAACGCTCTTACATGTTCTACTTGTTTTGTTCAGATTTTCTTTTGCCGACTGATTTTTGTGTGCCTTCGGACTTATATGGTAGTTCACACTGTGCGGTTCTTTGTAAACGGATAGGCGGCTGGACTTGGCGGCCAATTCGATATGGCTTGAGACATTATCGGTGATGGTAGTAATTGATTGCATCAGGTTTGCTACAATTTACTAGATTATTTGATATATGCAGACCTCAGTCCCAGTTCACACCGTGCAACATTGTGCAGGTATTAAGTCTGCTGAGTCATGAGACAAACCTTACCCAATAGGAAGACACCACCAGAGATTTACCTTTATAAAGGCGAATATACACACTGCTGGTGGGTTTTAGCAATGAATAATATACATTATACGATGCAACCAATTTCTAGATCAACATTTTATAAAGAAACTACCATCCAAGCCCAGCGCCCATAGATACTATTAATGCAATCTGTATTATGTAGGGTCACCAAACATGTACCAACAAGGGAGGAGCTATGTTGTTTTATATTTTGTATTGTATGTTTTAATGGTTTTTTTGGGGGCTGAATAATATATGTCACGGGTGAAAATGTTTGCACAGGTGTCTCACATGAGCCTGATTGATGTCGGTGTCCACCCTGCTTGCCCTCACTCCTCCCCTGGGGGGTGGGAGCACTGGAGTTGAACCCTACTTTAATTCGAAACATGTCAGACACTTTGGATCATGACTAAGAACACTACTGTTCGAAACGCGTAGATCTATTGGGAATAAATGGGAGCCAGTGCCACTGTATGCTGTATTTATCTGACCATTGGTGACGAATAAAGAACGGGATTTTTGCTACTTCTACGTTTGGTGCTGGAGCCTTTTTTCTATTTTGTGAAACAAAGATCTAAAAGCAGTTTAGCAGCAAACTTTGTGAAAACTAATATTTGTGTCATTCTCAAAACATTTGGCCACGACTGTACATGTGAGCACTGTATGCAATGATGACAAGGGAATGTGCCCTTCTTCGGTGTCCTTAAGAATGTCTGGCGAGTTGTCTTGGTGGCTGAACCTGTATCTACTCGGACTAGGAGGTCCCGTAGATTTTTTGGGCGTCTATTACACTTGAGGATCGGGTTTTTAAATTCTTCAATTTTTGGGTAGGCCTTAGTCAGTAAATGCCAGTGGGATCTAAGACTATTTTCCATTTTTCTGGCACATGGGTGGTATGTATGGACAAACGGGATACGTTTTCCCGATTGACGATTGGCGTTACAGGGATGTATTGGATGCTGTATTAGATGTGCTGGATAACCTCTCTCCTTAAAACGTTCCTGCATTTCTTCGATTCTTTTAGTCTTTGTGGGTTCAGTTTCCTGTATAGGTCAGTTGTAAGGATACCTTCCGGATTTTTTTGTATTAATGTGTCTAAGAAGTTGATCGATGTGTGGTCAAAATGAATGGTGAATTAGAGTTCTGGTGGGATATGATTCATAAAGTTATGGAATTCAAGTAGTGTTTCTGTGGTACCCCTCCAGATGCAAAAAATGTCATCAATATATATATATTTTTTTCGACATTTGTACGTGTGTCCTAAAGTTGTTGTCTGGGTATAAGTGGGTTTCCTCGAAGTCTGACATGAAGCTATTGGCATATGGAGGTGCCACATTAGATCCCATTGCCGTCCCCTGTTTTTGTAGATAAAACTGGTCCTGGAACAGAAAGAAATTGTGGTAGAGGACTATAGACAGTAGGTCCTTACACAGGGAGATCACGTTTGGATGTTTATCTGTTTTTGAAGTAGTTTATCTACCGCTGTTATGCCTTTTTTGTGTTGAATTGAATTGTATAGGCTACATACATCCCAGATGACTAGAATGGTGTCTTTTTGTAAGGGTTCCAAGTTTTTCAGAATATTGAGAAAGGCAGAGGTATCAAGTAAAAATGATGTTGTTTTTTTTTATCTCAGGAGTAAGTATTTTTTCAAGAAAAATGGAAAGGGGTGAGAGAATGGAGTCGGTGGAAGCTACAATGGGATGTCCAGGTGGGTTGAGCAAATTTTTATGAATTTTAGGTAATGTGTAAAACACTGGAATGATCGGGTGTCTATTGGTCAGAAAGTTTGCTGTCTCTTGGTCTATGTTCCTTTTTCTATATGTAGAGTTAATGTATCTTGAATTTTACGGGCTATGTCTGTTGTGTTGTGGGTAAGTTTCTCATAGACGTCCTGATCGTTGAGTTGTCTCAGAATTTCTGCAGTGTAGTGGTCTTTGTCCATTATGACCAAAGCTCCCCCCTTGTCTGCTGGTTTAAAGATAAGTTTTTTTTGTTTTGTTAGATTTTTGAGGGCTTGTTTGTCTAACTGGGTGAGATTGTTTGTGAACTTTAATTCATATTTTTCTATGCTTTTCCTAAACGAGTGCATATCTTTTTGTACCAGTGATATGAAGGTTTCCACTGGCGGCTGGGTTTTGGGTGGCATATATGAACTTTTATTTCGTAGTGACAGTTCTTTAGCTGAAATGAGGGTTTTTGGGCATTGGGGATCAGTTTTGCCTTTCATTGAACTAAAGTGTGTGGTCAGTCTAATACGCCTGTATAGTCTATGCAAGTCTAGTTCTAGTTGAAAGGTGTTAAGTATATGCGAGGGACAAAAAGACAGGCCCTTTTTCCAGGAGTCACATATCTGCTGGGCTCAGTTATTGAGAGGATATGTTGACTACTAGTGACTGTGTCCTTACCTGTGATCTTGTGGTCACTGATGTCGACTGTGTTCCTTGGGGGTGTGTTCCTCTGTGAGTTCTGCGTTGACCTCTTGTCGGGCGGAACTCCGGTTGCCTTAGACGGTAGTGTGGATCCCGATTGGACCCTGAATTTGAAGAGTCAGTTGAGGAGGATCTCCATCTGATGTTGGTGGAGGAGGTATCTGGCCAACGGTAGACTTGGTTCAGTCGATAGTCCTCAGTATCTCTACTGAATTTATTTCTTTTGGTATCCTCGGTTTCTTTCTGTTGAGTCGCCAGGTGTGTTTTGAGTTTTTCTAGTAATTTCTCGTAGTCTTCCTGTGAGAGTATTCTGACCAATAGACACCCGATCATTCCAGTGTTTTATACATTACCTAAAATTCATAAAAATTTGCTCTACCCACCTGGACGTCCCATTGTAGCTTCCACCGACTCCATTCTCTCACCCCTTTCCATTTTTATTGAAAAAATACTTACTCCCGAGATCAAAAAAACAACATCATTTCTACTTGATACCTCTGCCTTTCTCAATATTCTGAAAAACTTGGGGACCCCTACAAAAAGACACCATTCTAGTCACCTGGGATGTATGTAGCCTATACACTTCAATTCAACACAAAAAAGGCATAACAGCGGTAGATAAACTACTTCAAAAAACAGATAAACATACAAACGTGATCTCCCTGTGTAAGGACTTACTGTCTATAGTCCTCTACCACAATTTCTTTCTGTTCCAGAACCAGTTGTCACGACCATGTTGATGGCCGTGACTCCTTGGGAGCCGCATACAGTTTCCCGCGGTTTGGGGTTGTTGTGTCAACCGCAGCTGGAGGCATTTTGCTGTTTGCCTCAGGTGCGGTTGCCGCGGACAACAGGTATGTGTGCGGTTGCCTTGGAGTTGTGTGCATGTATGTATGCACTTTTGTATGTCTTGTGTGCACTCTGTTTTATGTTTGGTGTGCACTGACATCTTCCCTTCACTGTGGTTGCCCGTGGCAACGTTTGGTTGTAGGTGTACATGTGGTGGCAGTGTTCCAGCCTTCGGGCTGACTCCCAGGACATGGTTGCCACCTATGTCGTTGCCTGCGGCAGCAGCCACAGTGTGTTCTTGGTTTGGACACTTCCCCTTTAAGTTGTGTTTTCCCTTCTTGGGTATTGGAAGGGTTAACTCCCTTTCTGTGTGTCTGAGTCACGGGGTGTGTCTGACTGTTGGGTGTGGCTTCTTGGCCCTATAAAGCCTCAGTTGAAGGCAGTAGTCACAGAGGGTGCTTCAGCCATGCTTGCTGGAGACATCCTCCTGGTTATTTACCAACTGCCAGTGGGGGGCTACCCTTCTGGTCATACTGTCACGGCTGAGGATGGGGAAAACCCTCAGCCGCGCGATGCCGGAAGATGGTCGCTGCTCAACCAGGAAGACAGGATTAGGGAGTAGGTCACCTCCTAAAGCGCCCCTTACCCTGACTCCTAGTCCAGGGACCGGTCGGAGGGTGAGTTAGGGATCCGAGGTTCCTGAGCATGGGTCCTCCTACCTTAAAGGTCGGCCCATGCAGCTAGGAGTTAGGGTCAGGTTAGGGACACTTTAGGAGGTGACCTGCTCCCTAATCCTGTCGTCCTGGTCGAGCAGCGACCATCTTCTGGCATCGCACGGCTGAGGGTTTTCCCCATCCTCAGCCGTGACAGTATGGCATACTGTCATGGCTGAGGATGGGGAAAACCCTCAGCCGTGCGATGCCGGAAGATGGTCGCTGCTCGACCAGGACGACAGGATTTTTTATTTATTTTTTATAAATTCTTTATTGTTTTTCTGAACCAAAGAATGTGAATTCTATTACACATGGTTTAAAAATAACAAATAATCATACATCAATCCACATAGTTGGCCCCGTTATTCCCACCCCCCACCCCTTGATTCACTGCTGCGGGAGCCAACCATTTCCCCTTGTATCTCATGATCAGTATCATAAATAGTCAGGCTATTTGGAGCAAAGAGGAGGCAAAGAAGAGGCGTCAAAGACCTACCCCTTCCAGGACTACTCTATTTTTCTTACCATTCTTCTGTAAATATCAATAGTTTCTATCCGAGCCCTCCACTCAAAGTAAGTAGGACTATTTTTGGTGCCCCAATATTTAAGGATCAAGGCCTTTGCGACCACAAAGCTCTCCAAGGAGATTTTAATCTGGTAGGGCGTTAAATCCACATGGGAGAAAAGACCTAATATCGCTTGCTCAAAGCAGCGGTTCAGTTTAATCTTATATCTACTATATAGTTCTTCATATATTCTGGTCCAAAATCCATTTATTTCTGGGCAGTCCCATAGCAGATGAGCTAAACCGGCATTTTCAGCCGAACACTTCTAACACGTATACCTTCTTCCTCTATATATTTTAGCAAGGAAGGCGGGGGAGTAATACAGGCGATGTACAATCCTAAACTGGATTAATCAGTATTTTTTGGATATTGATGCTTTTTTTATATTTTGATATACTATATCCCAATCAACCATACTTCCTGCACCTAATTCAGCTTCCCATCCTCCCTCGCTTTTAAATGATATTTTTTCTCCTAAGCAATCCCGGAATCTACGACATATTTGTGACAAAGTGAGTTGTGTATCCCTAAATTTAAAACAATAATCCCAAAAAAAAATTGCCCTGGGGATCAAAGAGTCTTTATCCTGGGTGTTCGTGTATGTGTGTCTAATTTGTGCAAATCTATATCTTTCTAAAGAATGACATTTATTCCCTTTATTAATTCATCAAAAGGGATAATACTTCCATGTGACGTTATTTGAGTTAAGCGGTTAATACCGCGTGAATTCCAATACTTATAATCTTCAATTAACCTGAACTCTTTTAAATTATAGTTATACCAAAGGGGAGTAAAAAGTGTGGGGCTGCTTACACCCAATATCTTTTTAGTTTTATTCCAAACCTTATCTAGCGTGTCGCTGATTAAACACTGTTTTTTCCTTTTTCCTGGATGCCCAGTCTCCAAAATAGAAAAGATGTCTCCATATGGCCCCTGAAAGTCCCTTGACAGGATGTTCAGCAGCGTCACAGATTGTTGATCCCCCCCCTGCCCCACCCACCACCTTATCTGAGCTGCGATGTAATATCCCTGCAGGAATGGGAGGGAGAGACCGCCATCCCTCTCAGAGAGACAGAGGTATTTTTGCTTGATCCTAACCCTTCCCCTCCCCCAGATTAGTTCATTTAGCAATTTATCCAAAAGCCCAAAAAAGGAATCATCAATCCATATCGGACAAGCTATCAATGGGTATAGGGCAATAGGGAGGACCACCATCCTAACCAATGCTATCCTTTCTGCCTGTGACAGAGGCAGCTTCTGCCAAGTTCGGATCTTTTCCTTCACCTTATTGATCATGGGGGTTATATTCAAAAGGTTATATCTAGTCAGATCTGCACTAATACTGATTCCCAGATAGCGGATAGAGTCGGTAAGGTCAAGTGATCTAATAGCTAATACTTCATCAGGGGGAGTTCGAACTAAAGGGAGAAGTTCAGACTTATCCCAGTTCACTTTATAGCCTGATAAGGCCCCATATTCTTCCAAAATATTGATCAAAGGTTGGACACCCTTCCACCCCTGCCTCAGAAAGACTAAGATGTCGTCCGCATACAGGCTGATTTTATCTTCTTCTCCTTTCCCTCCAAAGCCTATGATCTCTTTAGACTGTCTGATTCTACATGCAAGAGGCTCTAATACCAAGGTGAATATCAAAGGTGAAAGGGGGCATCCCTGCCGGGTACCTCGCTGTAGAGGGAGCTGCTCTGAGTCAATCCCATTTATTTTGACACTAGCCGTGGACCCAGAATAGAGCAGCTGTATCCATTTAATGAGATGTTCACCCAAGTTCATTCTGGTCAGGGTTTCCCATAGAAAGGGCCACTCCACCCTGTCAAAGGCTTTCTCGGCATCCAGAGACAGGATGGAGCGGTCCTCCCCCTCCCCGACATATATGTTAAGAAAAGCTCTACGGATATTGGATTGTATATTCCGTTGTGGGATAAACCCTGTCTGATCCGGGTGGACCAGACAGTGAATAACCCACCTCAACCTATTAGCAAGGAGTTTGGCAAGTATTTTGTAATCGGTATTGAGTAATGAAATTGGACGATACGATCCAACTTCGGTCTTATCTTTATCCTTTTTCAGGATTAAAGAGATGGAAGCCTCCCTCAAAGAGGAGGGGAGTAAACCATCCCTCCAAGGCTCATTAAACATTTGGAGGAGAAGAGGCAATACCGTTTTACGGTGTACTCTATATATTTCGAAAGGCAGGCCATCTCGGCCTGGGGCTGTATTATTTTTTATACTGTCTAACGCAACTTCCAACTCTTCAAGTGTTATTGGCAGATTTATTTTAGCACAGTCTTGGTCGGAGAGACGAGGAAGTTCCACTCTGTCCAAGAAATGAACCTGGGCTCCTCCCTCCACTCCGAGATCCGACTGGTATTGTTTAGTGAAAAATTCTGTAAAGGCAGATTTAATATTTAGGTGGTCGTTAGTTAAGGCGCCAGAAGGTAGCTTGATTTGTTTTATCAGGGTTTGCGTCTTTTGGTTAGCAACTACAGATGCCAGCAATCTGCCTGTTTTCCCTTTTTCAAAAAAGGCGCGCTGTCCTGCAAAAAAGGCCTTATGTTGCGCTTTTTCATATAAGAAAATCTGATGTTCCCTCTTAGCCTCTATTAATAATATACGAGTCCTTTCCCTGTTCTGTCTGGCCAAGTCTGCCTCCAAAGCCCCAACCCTCTCTGCCAATTCTTTTTCCGTCTTAGCGTACTCCGCCCTTTTTCTTTTAATCCTTTTACAATATTCCCCTCTTATCATGGCCTTCAGGGAATCCCATACAAAGTGTATATGTGTGGAGCCATAGTTTAATCCCCAGAATTCTAAAATATCCTCCCCAATACTTTCTTGGTCCCCAACCAGATGTATCCAGTGTGGATTTAACCTAAAGGGTTTCCTGCCCTTTTGCGCAGAATCGAACATTGATAACAGCATTGGAGTATGGTCGGATATACCATGTGGCTCGTACTTCATTTTTTGTATCTGTTCCAAAAAACATGGGGTCGCCAGGGATATATCTATCCTAGACATGACCCTGCAGGATCTACTAAAACAGGAGAAGGCACTTTTTTTTCCATACAGAGACTGCCACACATCTATAAGAGAGATAAACAAAAATGACCCAGGATATCCCCAGGGCGGGTAAGGAACAATGCCCACCCTTGGTAGCCACAGGGGATACACCTGACGAAGGCACGCCGAAACGCGCGTTGGGGTAGCGCCACCCTGGGTCTTTTTGCACACGGTTCTTTCAGGTGAGCTCTGGTCCCCCCTGCCCCCCGCTGGTTGTGTGGTCATTTGTGTCTATTTACACTTTGCCCTTTATGCCACTTACTTCTGCAATTGTTTCCAGTGGGGATGCAGGAGCTGACCTTGCTCTACCTGATATTGCATTTTACCATCTACAGTCATGTGAAAAAATTAGGACACCCTTTGAAAGCATGTGGTTTTTTGTAACATTTTTAATAAAAGGTTATTTCATCTCCGTTTCAACAATACAGAGAGATTAAAGTAATCCAACTAAACAAAGAAAACTGAAGAAAAGTCTTTTCAAGATCTTCTGTAAATGTCATTCTACAAAAATGCCTATTCTAACTGAGGAAAAAGATAGGACACCCTCACATGTATTCCCTCTTAAATTGGCTCAGATCTCACACAGGTATATCACACCAGGTGCACATAATTAGTAGATCGTTACTCTGCATGTTGAATGAGGCTTGCCCTATTTAAACCTCAGACATTTAGTTTGGTGTGCTCCTGACTGTTGAAGTGAGAGTGAGCACCATGGTGAGAGCAAAAGAGCTGTCAGAGGACTTCAGAAAAAAGATTGTAGCAGCCTATGAGTCTGGGAAGGGATTTAAAAAGATCTCAAAAGATTTTGAAATCAGCCATTCCACTGTCCGGAAGATAGTCTACAAGTGGAGGGCTTTCAAAACAACTGCCAACATGCCCAGGACTGGTCGCCCCAGCAAGTTCACCCCAAGAGCAGACCGCAAGATGCTAAAAGAGGTCTCCAAAAACCCTAAAGTGTCATCTCGAGAACTACAGCAGGCTCTGGCTACTGTTGATGTAGAAGTACATGCCTCTACAATCAGAAAGAGACTGTACAAGTTTAACTTGCATGGGAGGTGTGCAAGGAGGAAACCTTTGCTTTCCAAGAGAAACATCGAGGCCAGACTGACATTTGCCAGAGATAAAGTTGACAAAGACCAGGACTTCTGGAATAATGTTCTTTGGACAGATGAGTCCAAAATTGAATTATTTGGACACAACAGCAGAGGACATGTTTGGCGTAAACCAAACACAGCATTCCAAGAAAAGAACCTCATACCAACTGTGAAGCATGGAGGTGGAAGTGTCATGGTTTGGGGCTGCTTTGCTGCAGCAGGACCTGGTCAGCTCACCATCATAGAATCCACGATGAATTCTACTGTGTATCAGAAGGTGCTTGAAGAACATGTGAGACCATCAGTTAGAAAATTAAAGCTGAAGCGGAACTGGACCATGCAACATGACAATGACCCAAAACATACTAGTAAATCAACCAAAGATTGGCTGAAAAAGAAGAAATGGAGAGTCCTGGAATGGCCAAGTCAAAGTCCAGATTTGAATCCCATTGAGATGCTGTGGGGTGACTTGAAAAGGGCTGTACGTGCAAGAAACCCCTCAAACATCTCACAGCTGAAAAAGTTCTGCATTGAGGAGTGGGGTAAAATTTCCTCAGACCGATGTCGAAGACTGGTAGATGGCTACAAGAACCGTCTCACTGCAGTTATTTCAGCCAAAGGAGGTAACACTCGCTATTAGGGGCAAGGGTGTCCTATCTTTTTCCTCAGTTAGAATAGGCATTTTTGTAGAATGACATTTACAGAAGATCTTGAAAAGACTTTTCTTCAGTTTTCTTTGTTTAGTTGGATTACTTTAATCTCTCTGTATTGTTGAAACGGAGATGAAATAACCTTTTATTAAAAATGTTACAAAAAACCACATGCTTTCAAAGGGTGTCCTAATTTTTTCACATGACTGTATATATTTATTCCATGGGTTGGGCATTGTACCCAGGATTCTTCTTTCCCATGTTAGACATGACTGTACTTTGATCTCTTTATGTTTCTTTCCGTGTGTATTTTTCCTCCCAGGGTGGCGCTCTGCTTTTTCTCCGCCCTCATCACCTTGCTTTACGGCATCTTATGTATTTATCTATTTTTCTCCTTTTTGTTATTTTAACATATGACAATAAAATTGATATATTTTTGGTAATATGAGCTCTCTTTTCATTTGTTTCCACACATCTATAAAGCCTAGCTCCTGGCAGATCCTGCTTAGGGCCGTAGGCTGATCAACTACACTCCCCCCTCCACTAATCATGGATACCCTGTCCCTATTATCCATAACGGCATTGAAGTCTCCCGAAGCTAATATGGGACACGGGTCCCATTTCCCAATATACTCTGCAAGTTTCCTCAACACCTCAGAAGAGAAGGGGGGGGGGGATATATACAAACGCGAGTACGCACACCAGTCCCATCCATCGGCCATACAGAAATACAAATCTGCCTTCTTTATCAATCCATTGGTCATATGGGTCATAATCCACATTTCTGTGGATATAGACACTTACTCCCCGCGAATAGGCCGAATAGTGGGAGTGGTACTCGTACTGCGTCCAAGACTTTCCAACAGCCCCACAATGGCAGGTAAATGTCTAAAGATGGTATCATAGACCACCCTCCGTTTGAGTTTGTCCGCCATTCCGCGGACATTCCATGTCAAAATACGTGCCATTTTACCCCGATTTAGAGGCTGGTCCATACCCTCCACTCTCCTCCTGACTCTATATTGAATCCCGTGGCAGTGAAACAGTCCTTCCCACCCCAATCCCCCCCTCCCATGGTGCACGGGACAATTAAGACCCATGCTCCTCTTACACATCGCCTAGGCCTCCATTCCCCCCTCTCCCCTCCAAACCCCACCCCCCCGCCCCTCCCATCCACCATATAGACAGTGAAAGACAGCAACATAAACACCAAAACAGAATGGCGGCTTTTGAATAAATACATCATGTTTAGCCATAAGGGGAAAGAGAGGTGAGAGAAAGGAAGACAGACGCCTCAGAGCGAGTATTCATATCTCTCATCTCATATACCCCTGGCATCCAACCAAGCAGAGGCCTCCTCAGAGCTTGCGAAAAAGGAAACAGAATCATTATATACTATTCTTAATTTGGCCGGGAATGACATTGAATATTTAATATTAGCGTTGATAAGGCGTTTCTTGACCTCCCCAAATTGCCTTTTTTAAGCTGGGTAGAGAAGGAATAATCAGGGTAAATCGAGATTTTATTCCCATTATACACCAAATCGCCTAGCTCTCTTTTTCGGCGTAGTATTTTGTCTCGATCGCTAGCGCACAAAATTTTAGCAAGAAGGCCACGTGGCGGGGCGCCATGGGGCGGTCTTTTGTTGGGGGCTCTATGTGCTCGTTCAACCAGAAATAGTGATGAAAAGGAATCTCGGCCCAGGGAGTCCCCCAGCCATTTCTGTATAAATCCCCCTCGGTCATCCCCCTCTGATCCTTCAGGGAAACCTATCAATCGGATATTCCCCCTACGTGACCTATCCTCTAAATCGGTCAATTTTTCTTTGAGGGCCCTATGCTCTAACTCAATCCTTTCAATTTTTTTCCCCATTGAGGAAACTTCATTTTTTGTGTCAGTTAGAGATTGTTTGGTTTCATTTACACTACCACGAATTTTGTCCATATCATCCCTAAGGAGAGAGATGTCAGTTTGCATAGAACATACGGTACTTGTAAGCGTTCCTAAAGATTGATTGGTAATTTTTAGGGTGTCCAGAATATCCCCCAATTTTTGCTCAATTATTTCCATACGCGAGTGAATCCGAGTATCCATGTCTTCCTTCTCGATATAGTCTGAGGGCATTACGTTTTTTCTAAGCTCTTCCTTTTCTTCTTGGCGGGCGACAGGTTTCAATGTTCCTCTTGTTTTTGTAGGGGAAGCTCTTAAATACCTCTCTATATTTTGTCTAGTGCTTTTATTTTCTGACCCTTTTGGGGACATAGTGCCCACAGATTTTCCGTTTGGAGCTTTAGGGGCCATAATCAGATCTTTAGATGGCCGCAACACTCCAAAACAGTAACTCCGCAGTCTGGCCCAGTTCCCGATGGTTCCACCCGACTCCACGTCTCCTTCAATTTGTCCCCTTGGATATAGTAATCGGCCCTTCAAACTGGAACCAGGGAGTCAATCATACCCCTTAGATCATTCAATAATGTAACTTTGTTAGTATTGTTTAAGGGGTTACCCAAGGTAACTTTATATTATAGTTTTTTGTTTTTGTTTTTTGTGTTAGTGAATTTATCGGGTATTATTGACAATACTGACAGTATTAAACAGTCAAATGAGTGACTCTCACTCTACTTGCCCATCCTAAGCACGGCCAGTCCATGGATTCAAACCCAGGAGCGGCACCCCGTTCAGACCGGCATCCCGTCACCAACAACTAGCCGCACACTGGTCAGTACGGCACGGTAAGGAGGCAAGGAGGGGGAGAGGTCGAGCGGTCAGAGGTAGGAGGGGGGACGGAGCCCGCAGCACGCTCACATCATGCTGCATACTGTCATGGCTGAGGATGGGGAAAACCCTCAGCCGTGCGATGCCGGAAGATGGTCGCTGCTCGACCAGGACGACAGGATTAGGGAGCAGGTCACCTCCTAAAGCGCCCCTTACCCTGACTCCTAGTCCAGGGACCGGTCGGAGGGTGAGTTAGGGATCCGAGGTTCCTGAGCATGGGTCCTCCTACCTTAAAGGTCGGCCCATGCAGCTAGGAGTTAGGGTCAGGTTAGGGACGCTTTAGGAGGTGACCTGCTCCCTAATCCTGTCATCCTGGTTGAGCAGCGACCATCTTCCGGCATCGCACGGCTGAGGGTTTTCCCCATCCTCAGCCGTGACAGTATGACCAGAAGGGTGGCCCCCCACTGGCAGTTGGTAAATAACCAGGAGGATGTCTCCAGCAAGCATGGCTGAAGCACCCTCTGTGACTACTGCCTTCAACTGAGGCTTTATAGGGCCAAGAAGCCACACCCAACAGTCAGACACACCCCGTGACTCAGACACACAGAAAGGGAGTTAACCCTTCCAATACCCAAGAAGGGAAAACACAACTTAAAGGGGAAGTGTCCAAACCAAGAACACACTGTGGCTGTTGCCGCAGGCAACGACATGGGTGGCAACCATGTCCTGGGAGTCAGCCCGAAGGCCAGGACACTGCCACCACATGTACACCTACAACCAAACGTTGCCACGGGCAACCACAGTGAAGGGAAGATGTCAGTGCACACCAAACATAAAACAGAGTGCACACAAGACATACAAAAGTGCATACATATACGCACACAACTCCAAGGCAACCGCACACATACCTGTTGTCCGCAGCAAGCGCACCTGAGGCAAACAGCAAAATGCCTCCAGCTGCGGTTGACACAACAACCCCAAACCGCGGGCAACTGTATGCGGCTCCCAAGGAGTCACGGCCATAAACATGGTCGTGACACCAGTTTTATCTACAAAGACAGGGGACGGCAATGGGATCTAATGTGGCACCTCCATATGCCAATTGCTTCATGTCAGACTTCGAGGAAACCCACTTATACCCAGACAACAACTTTAGGACACACGTACAAATGTGGAAAATATATATTGATGACATTTTTTGCATCTGGAGGGGCACCACAGAAACACTACTTGAATTCCATAACTTCATGATTCATATCACACCAGAACTCCAATTCACCATTTATTTTGACCACACATCGATCAACTTCTTAGACACATTAATACAAAAAAATCTGGAAGGTATCCTTACAACTGACCTATACAGGAAACCAACTGACCGAAACAATTTATTACATTTCTCCAGCTTCCATTTAATCAACACCAAAAAATCACTTCCAATGTCACAATTCCAAAGGATACACAGAATTGTACAAACTGAACCCACACAGACTAAAAGAATCGAAGAAATGCAGGAACGTTTTAAGGGGAGAGGTTATCCAGCACATCTAATACAGCATCCAATACATCCCCGTAACGCCAATCGTCAATCGGGAAAACGTATCCCGTTCGTCCATACATACCACCAATGTGCCAGAAAAATGGAAAATAGTCTCAGATCCCACTGGCATTTACTGACTAAGGCCTACCCAGAAATTGAAGAATTTAAAAACCCGATCCTCAAGTATGATAGACGTTTCACGTGACGCACTTCCGGTTTCCGGAGAAGCGCACGGATATTTAAACCTGCAATAGAGTACCACAGACATGGCACTTCTATCTTCTAGCGGTATAACCGCATGTTTTCTTCACCACTGCGTCTAGGCTTCTTCTCCTACAACAGTGATGGTGAACCTTTTACAGACCGAGTGCCCAAACTGCAACATAAACCCACCTATTTATCGCAAAGTGCCAACACAGCAATTTACCTTGAATACTACAGTCCAATATAGTATATCTTCCATATACTTTATCATTTATCTACAATAGCCTGCCTACATTCAGTGCCCTGCCTGTGCTGTTCATGGTGCGCCCTGCGCTAAAGACTGACAGGAGAAGTCTAAGGCATATTGGTACAACATAGACGTTTTCCAGGGTGTGGGTGCCCACAGAGAGGGCTCTGAGTGCCGCCTCTGGTACCCGTGCCATAGGTTCGCCATCATTGTCCTACATGCTGCATTAGGTAAGTTGTTCCTGGGACACTGGGCCAGAATTGTTATGCCTGTAAATAAACTGAGTGCAATGTAGATAGTATAGCTAATCTAAGTATAGGTAAGTTGTTCCTGGGACACTGGGCCAGCATCGTTATGCCTATAAAAAACTGAGTGCAATGTAGATAGGAGTATATTACCATAGACAGACATATGCTATAATGACTTATCTGGCAATTACCTTAACTCACCATTACAGCTGTTTTTGATAAAAATGAGGATGACACTGGTTGACTGTGTCCTTGCCGCAATATGTTCTTTAACTTTGAACTCCAGCGGAAATCCAATTTTTTACTTCTGTATTTTCCTATATACAAATATCAATTGAATATCCGCTGTCATATTTAATGATACAGATACTACAGGTCCTTCTAAAAAAATTAGCATATTGTGATAAAGTTCATTATTATACTGATTTTAGTTCATTATGTACTGATAAACATTAGACTTTCATATATTTTAGATTCATTACACACAACTGAAGTAGTTCAAGCCTTTTATTGTTTTAATATTGATGATTTTGGCATACAGCTCATGAAAACCCCAAATTCCTATCTAAAAAAATTAGCATATCATGAAAAGGTTCTCTAAACGAGCTATTAACCTAATCATCTGAATCAACTAATTAACTCTAAACACCTGCAAAAGATTCCTGAGGCTTTTAAAAACTCCCAGCCTGGTTCATTACTCAAAACCGCAATCATGGGTAAGACTGCCGACCTGACTGCTGTCCAGAAGGCCATCATTGACACCCTCAAGCAAGAGGGTAAGACACAGAAAGAAATTTCTGAACGAATAGGCTGTTTCCAGAGTGCTGTATCAAGGCACCTCAGTGGGAAGTCTGTGGGAAGGAAAAAGTGTGGCAGAAAACGCTGCACAACGAGAAGAGGTGACCGGACCCTGAGGAAGATTGTGGAGAAGGACCGATTCCAGACCTTGGGGGACCTGCGGAAGCAGTGGACTGAGTCTGGAGTAGAAACATCCAGAGCCACCGTGTACAGGCATGTGCAGGAAATGGGCTACAGGTGCCGCATTCCCCAGGTCAAGCCCCTTTTGAACCAGAAACAGTGGCAGAAGCGCCTGACCTGGGCTACAGAGAAGCAGCACTGGACTGTTGCTCAGTGGTCCAAAGTACTTTTTTCGGATGAAAGCAAATTTTGCATGTCATTCGGAAATCAAGGTGCCAGAGTCTGGAGGAAGACTGGGGAGAGGGAAATGCCAAAATGCCTGAAGTCCAGTGTCAAGTACCCACAGTCAGTGATGGTCTGGGGTGCCATGTCAGCTGCTGGTGTTGGTCCACTGTGTTTTATCAAGGGCAGGGTCAATGCAGCTAGCTATCAGGAGATTTTGGAGCACTTTATGCTTCCATCTGCTGAAAAGCTTTATGGAGATGAAGATTTAATTTTTCAGCACAACCTGGCACCTGCTCACAGTGCCAAAACCACTGGTAAATGGTTTACTGACCATGGTATTACTGTGCTCAATTGGCCTGCCAACTCTCCTGACCTGAACCCCATAGAGAATCTGTGGGATATTGGGAAGAGAAAGTTAAGAGACGCAAGATCCAACACTCTGGATGAGCTTAAGGCCGCTATCGAAGCATCCTGGGCCTCCATAACACCTCAGCACCTGGCACCTGCTCACAGTGCCAAAACCACTGGTAAATGGTTTACTGACCATGGTATTACTGTGCTCAATTGGCCTGCCAACTCTCCTGACCTGAACCCCATAGAGAATCTGTGGGATATTGGGAAGAGAAAGTTAAGAGACGCAAGATCCAACACTCTGGATGAGCTTAAGGCCGCTATCGAAGCATCCTGGGCCTCCATAACACCTCAGCAGTGCCACAGGCTGATTGCCTCCATGCCACGCCGCATTGAAGCAATCATTTCTGCAAAAGGATTCCCGACCAAGTATTGAGTGCATAACTGAACATAATTATTTGAAGGTTGACTTTTTTTGTATTAAAAACACTTTTCTTTTATTGGTCGGATGAAATATGCTAATTGTTTGAGATAGGAATTTTGGGTTTTCATGAGCTGTATGCCAAAATCATCAATATTAAAACAATAAAAGGCTTGAACTACTTCAGTTGTGTGTAATGAATCTAAAATATATGAAAGTCTAATGTTTATCAGTACATTACAGAAAATAATGAACTTTATCACAATATGCTAATTTTTTTTGAAGGACCTGTATATTTATTTTTGCTGCAGTCTGATGAAGGCACAGAGTTGCCGAAACGTTACCTCGCCGCAGCAACCAACTTTGAACAAAAAAAAAAAAGTTTCATCCAATACGGTCTAACTGGAGTTTTGTACTAATTGTTGATACAGTACTTCAGAATTTGGGGCCCCACTTTTAATTTCGCCCAGGGCCACATTTTGTCTAAAACCAGCTCTGCTTCTGGGATAAAGCTGGGTTACTGCTTGTAGGCTACATTCCAATGGGGTCTAATATCACAGCTGTGTATTGCACAACAATCTGAGATAAATTAAAGGTGGCATTGAAGTCAAAAAGGCGTGGAAAGTTTTCATGTTCTTGGACAGCAGCCATCTCCCAGCACAAACTGTCTGACCTCAGCTTCGAGGTGTTGGATCATCCTCCTTATTTGCTTGGTCTGGCACCCTCAGACTATCATCTGTTTTCTAATTTGAAAAAACACTTCAAGGAAACCAAATTCGACTCCATTTCTGAAGCAATTGCAATGGCTACTGGCTGGTTTGCCGCCCAACCAAAGGAATTTTATCTGGATGAGTTGAAGAAGTTGCAACACCACAGTCAGAAGTGCATAGATATCTATTGAACTATGTGGCATTCTGTCTCAATGTTCTGTGGTCCTAGTCAAGAACTTATTAGCAAAACTCATAATTATAAGTCTTTCATCAATAAATTCCCAAAAATTATCCATAGAAACAAGTGATCGCTTCCGATATTTCTCCAAATGAGTTTGTCTTCTATTTTTTATTTATTAACTTTTTGGGGGGTGCACAGGTATACCAGAAGCCCATTGTTATGTAAAAAACTTAGGGCCACAGGAGGATCTTCTGGTAATCTGGTTGGCAAGCCTAACCCTGGGAGTGGTGTCACTTTTCAGCCAGGGAACATTACTATTACAATATACTGTATTCATATATGTGGCGGGTTTGGTGCAGAAACCCTTGCAGTTGTCCCATTGATCTGAGCAGGCTTGCAGAAATCTATGCACATCCTCCAAAGACAGTCCCATTCATATAAATGGAATTGAGTTGGAAAACATTTGTGTAAATATACCCTTACACTACCAAACACCATGACAAAATGATCTGATGTTCCCATGCAATGTTTGAGCTTCTGAATGTTGAGAGATCAGCCCTTTGTTAGTGGGACAAATATTGTGCTTGTAATAGCCTTTAGAACTGCATATTCACAGTGAAGGAAAGGGGGGGGGGGGGAATAACGTGATTTTATGATGTCCAATTTATGCTACTCTTTGCTGTGATGAGTGTGCATTTTATAGAACTACCCAGTAGATGATGGTGTAAATGAGTCCTCCAGTTTTTGAAAAGTAAAGCCTTGCAAAAAATAGTTTTAGAAAGATTACTATTTTAGCCGTTTTAACTAAGGGATTTGTTATACCTATTGTTAGAAAAGGCAGATTGTATATAACATTTATAAATATCATAGGCATAGTTGAAGGATTTAGACTGCCAAGATGACATGTCTACCTGATCTGCCTGTTTATATTAGAGGAAACTTTGTGCAAGAAGTGTAGAAATCATTGTTAACCCATTCCACCGAACAACCAGCTGGTATAAAAACGTTAGAAATGTTCTAAAACAAATATATATATATATATATATATATATATATACATATATATATATATATATATATATATATATATATATTGTCATGGATGAGGTATAGGAGGAAATACCAAACTGACAACCAGGAGGGAAAGGGAAAGCCACTAGGCCTCAATGCTAGGGACAGGAAAAGGTCACCTCCTAGTAACCCTACTCCTGGCCCTGACTCCTAACCCTATGGGCACCCCTTGAAGGTATAAATTCCCATACCCTCGAACCTGGGACCCTGGAGACCCTAGAGATCCCTAAGAATATTGTCAGGGCTGAGGCAACCCGTTCCTTCCCCGATGAAGGAACAGGCGTCTCCCTGAGGCCTAGTAACAACAAGCAAGGAAGGGAAAACAAAACACAAACAAATGCGACACTTAACTTCTGTAATAATGGAAGAGCAGGAACACCAGAGACAACCTCACACCAGCTCAGCCAAGCTCAAATGAAGCTATCTACCGCACAGTCAGAGGCATGGGGCAACACTAAATAGGATAGAGTAATGAGTACTAAGTTACACCTGAAACAGGGGATGAGGTCACAAACAAACACTGAATAAAGAGTAATCAAAGAGGCTGTTAAATTCCTCCACGCTCCACCAGTCTCCTTGATCTCCTGATATCTGTCACAGAAGGTACGATGATACAGTCAGGTCCATAAATATTGGGACATCAACACAATTCTAACATTTTTGGCTCTATACACTACCACAATGGATTTGAAATAAAACTAACAAGATGTGCTTTAACTGCAGACTGTCAGCTTTAATTTGCAAATGCAAATAGCAGACTTGAAATTAACTCTGGACCTTTTATCTGCTCATTGTAATTGGGATAATGAGGAAATAACACACAGCTGGCCATGAAACAGCTGAGAAGCCAATTGTCCCATTACTTTTGGTCCCTTAACAAGTTGGAGGCACATATGCAAACTGTTATAATTCCTACACCGTTTACCTGATTTGGATGTAAATACCCTCTAATTAAAGCTGACAGTCTGCAGTTAAAGCACATCTTGTTAGTTTAATTTCAAATCCATTGTGGTGGTGTATAGAGCCAAAAATGTTAGAATTTTGTTGATGTCCCAATATTTATTATATTGGGATGTCAACACAATTCTAACATTTTTGGCTCTATACACCACCACAATGGATTTGAAATGAAACAAATTAGATGTCAGCTTTAATTTGAGGGTATTTACATCCAAATCAGGTGAACGGTGTAGGAATTACAACAGTTTGCATATGTGCCTCCCACTTGTTAAGGGACCAAAACTAATGCGACAGAATAATAATCATCAATCAAACTTCAACTTTTTAATACTTGGTTGCAAATCCTTTGCAGTCAATTACAGCCTGAAGTCTGGAATGCATAGATATCATCAGACGCTGGGTTTCATCCCTGGTGATGCTCTGCCAGGCCTCTACTATAACTGTTTTCAGTTCCTGCTTGTTCTTGGGGCATTTTCCCTTCAGTTTTGTCTTCAGCAAGTGAAATGCATGCTCATTCAGATTCAGGTCAGGTGATTGACTTGGCCATTGCATAACATTCCACTTCTTTCCCTTAAAAAACTCTTTGGTTGCTTTTGCAATATGCTGTGGGTCATTGTCCATCTTCACTGTGAAGCGCCGCCCTGAAGCGCCGTCCAATGAGTTCTGAAGCATTTGGCTGAATATGAGCAAATAATATTGCCCGAAACACTTCAGAATTCATCCTGGTGCTTTTGTCAGCAGTCACATTATCAATAAATACAAGAGAACCAGTTCCATTGGCAGCCATACATGCCCACGCCATGACACTACCACCACCATGCTTCACTGATGAGGTGGTATGCTTAGGATCATGAGCAGCTCCTTTCCTTCTCCATACTCTTCTCTTCCCATCACTCTGGTACAAGTTGATCTTGGTCTTATCTGTCCATAGGATGTTGTTCCAGAACTGTGAAGGCTTTTTTAGATGTCGTTTGGCAAACTATAATCTGGACTTCCTGTTTTTGAGGCTCACCAATGGTTTACATCTTGTGGTGAACCCTTTGTATTCACTCTGGTGAAGTCTTCTCTTGATTGTGGACTTTGACACACATACACCTGCCTCCTGGAGAGTGTTCTTGATCTGGCCAACTGTTGTGAAGGGTGTTTTCTTCACCAGGGAAAGACTTCTTCGGTCATCCACCACAGTTGTTTTCCGTGGTCTTCCGGGTCTTTTGGTGTTGCTGAGCTCACTGGTGCGTTCCTTTGTTTTTAAGAATGTTCCAAACAGTTGTTTTGGCCTCGCCTAATGTTTTTGCTATCTCTCTGATGGGTTTGTTTTTGTTTTTTCAGTCTAATGATGGCTTGCTTCACTGATAATGACAGCTCTTTAGATCTCATCTTGAGAGTTGACAGCAACAGATTCCAAATAGCACACTTGAAATGAACTCTGGACCTTTTATCTGCTCATTGTAATTGGGATAATGAGGGAATAACACACACCTGGTCATGGAACAGCGCTGAGAAGCCAATTGTCCCATTACTTTTGGTCCCTTAACAAGTGGGAGGCACATATGCAAACTGTTGTAATTCCTAAACCGTTCACCTGATTTGGATGTAAATACCCTCTAATTAAAGTGACAGTCTGAGTTAAAGCACATCTTGTTCGTTTCATTTCAAATCCACTGTGGTGGTGTATAGAGCCAAAAATGTTAGAATTGTGTCCGTGTCCCAATATTTATGGACCTGACTGTATATACTGTATGTATAAATATATAGGCGGTTATTTATTATCTTATTTTCTGCCAGTTTTTGGTGTAATTAGGTTGCAAGTCTGTGACTTCACCCTGCTCACGCCACTTTTGCAAAGTTGTGGAAAAGGGGGCGTAGTGTGGGCAGGGAAGAGGATGCGCCACCTAGCCCCTCTCATTCATCATTTTCCACGCCAGTTTATGGTGTGGAAAGTGATCTTAAACTATGCCAGCAACGGAGCTGGCATAGTTTAAAGCATGTTGCACGGCCAGTGGCAGCAAGCGCCAAAGTTATGTAGAGGCCTGGACCTCCACAAAACTTTGGCGCATCCACAGACAGCACAGAGGGATTAAGACCGGCGTATAATTCGCTGGTCTTAATAAATGTCCCCCATAATGTACATTGTCTGTGCTTTCTTGCACTGTGACTGATATGCAGCTATACAGCCCCATACGCAGCTATATATATATTTGGGGCTTTGGGGTCTGCATGGCTGCATTCCAGCCACAGTGCATGAAAGTGAGGACAATAGTCATGTGAACATCTAGGGCCACCTCTGCCATGAGATGAGATTAGCATCCCGCCTCAGGAAGCAGATGACCTGCCTCTGAGGGAGGGCAGTCGGTTTACAGCGAGGAACGTGAACCTATGACCCCCCCCCCCCCGCCATTCAGCCTCATAGGCCACAGGCCACTAGGCCTAAAGCCAATGATCTACGTAGGGATGCAAAAGCTTAGGACACAGGCCGGGAAAGGCGAGTTTTTAAAAATATATTTGTTAGCACTCTTAGGGGAACTACATGGGGGAAGCATTATATTTCCACTACAATGGAGAGCATTATATATACTACCACTACAGGGGGCATTATACTACAGGGGGAAGAACATTATAAATACTACCACTACAGGGTGAGAGCATTATATATACTACCACTACAGGGGGCATCATACATACAGGCACCACAGATGGGTGCATTTGCCACAAGCCCAGGAGGAGCAGAGGATGGAGGTGGTAGTGGCTCTGGCTGAAAAATCATTCACAATAGCTATCTTCACACCAATGCTCCTTAGGGCCAGGGCAATGATAGGAGGTCACACCCTTTCTTCCTTTGGGCAGGGGATTACTTTATATACTTTATATAACCCCTTCACAGTATCTGCTGTCCATAGGACTCCATCAGAGGTTTTATGGAGTTCATGCCTCAACATATAAAAGCTGTTTTATTGGTGTGAGGGGGGACCTAAGCGATATTAGGCAGGTGGTTTAAATTTTATGGCTATTCTGTGAATATGAACACTATTTTCATCACTTCTTCAGCATTCAACACTGAGTTCACATTTGTACAGATACATGAAACTCTCTTTTTGTACCTTCAGATGAATAGGCAAAAAATTATTAGTAAAAAAATATTAGCTGTTTAGTTACATGCAGACATGCTTAACTAGGATGAAAACAGATATATATTTTTTTAACTTTGCTGTATCCTGTGATAGCTTTCTTTCTCAGACTTTTTTCAAATTGTACAGTTGTATCAATAAGTAGGATCAGATTAACTAAATGGTAATATAAATAATAGCAAAAAAGACAAAAGTAATAGCAACCAAAAGGACAGCATTGTATATATTTCAATAATTGAATGCAACACATAGACTATAGCGGAGGCAGTGCACGCCACAGAGTATAATGCCCCCGTATTCCCTACGCCTCCCCTCACAATATGATGTGCCCTTAGTTCCTCTATTTAAAGTATGATGCCCCATTTCCCCCTTAGTACCTCCTCTTACAGTATGATGCCCCCTTAGTGACTCCTCTCACAATATGATACCCCCTCAGTGCCTCCCCATATAGTATGCTGCTCCTAAGTGGCCCGCTCACAGTAGGATGTCTATTAAGTGCCCTCTTAAAGGGAACCTGTCACCGGGATTTTGTGTATAGAGCTGAGGACATGGGTTGCTAGATTGCCGCTAGCACATCCACAATACCCAGTCCCCATAGCTCTGTGTGTTTTTATTGTGTAAAAAAAACGATTTGATACATATGCAAATTAACCTGAGATGAGTCCTGTACGTGAGATGAGTCAGGGACAGGACTCATCTCAGGTTAATTTGCATATGTATCAAATCGTTTTTTTTTACATAATAAAAGCACAAAGAGCTATGGGGACTGGGTATTGCGGATGTGCTAGCGGCCATCTAGCAACCCATGTCCTCAGCTCTATACACAAAATCCTGGTGACAGGTTCCCTTTAAATGCCCCCCCACACAAAGCGATGCCCTCTAAATGTCCGCCATACAGTATTATGTTCCCTTAAGTGGCCCCCACACACAATGGTCCCTCCTTGAGTGCCTTCCTCACAGAGTGATGCCCTCTTAAGTACCCCCCTCACAGAGTGATGCCCTTCCACACAGTATGATGCCCATTTAAGTGCCCCCTCACTGTGATGCCCTTTTAAGTTGCCCCCTAAACAGTACAATGCCCTCTTAAGAGCCCCCCCTTACAGTGATGCCCTCTTCAGTGACCCACACAGCATGCTGCCCCCTAAGTGGCTCCCTGAAAGTAATATCCTCTCAAGTGCCCCATGATAGTGATGCCCCCTTAAGTGGCTCCCCCACACAATATGAAGCCCTCTTAGTTGCCCCCATAGTGATGCCCTCTCAAGTGCCCCCTGACAGTGATGCCACCTTAAGTGGCCCCACACACAATAATGCCATCTAAAATTCCCCCTCACAGAGATGCCCTCTTAAGTGCTCCCTTAAGTCTCTCCCCAAAACCTGCAGAGTGTGACCCCCCATGGATTGATGCTCGCATTGCCTCCACTTTAAATACTCACCTTCCCCACGTTCCCCTCTCTGTCAGCTCCCTGCTTCTCCATCAGTGATTCTGCGCTGTCAGGCATGATGCCATGATGTCTTCTTGCCTGCCATGCTGAGCCACAGCACAAGCCCTTGGCTCCTTTCTTTACCACTGTATTCAACTGTACCTTCTTCCTGAGGACGCAGATACAGTTGGACTATAGCAATATACATTAATATGTATACTTTAATATGTAATTCCTCTTTAAATTGATATTTACACTTTGATTTAACCAACACAGTTCTACAGTAATTGATATTAATATATCAGTTTCTTTTTTTATTGCTTTGGAGACATTTCAACTAAACCAACATTTAAATGTAGAAACTAATATTTTATTAGGTGACTTTGAAAAAACTTGGATCTGTATAAAGGTTCCATCTCTATTAGCCAGAAATAAAAAAGAACCATCATACCCTTAGGCAATACAGTAAAGCCACAAAAATGTTTGTACTTATTGGTTGCCTAAGAAATAGATTTACATATACAGTATGCATTACTGCACATACTACATATGTAGATAATGAAAAACCAAACTATCCATGGACAGTTATGGTGCTGTTTCTGGAAGTAAACTGCACTGCTTTTTAATCTTGTTTAACTTTTTTTACCTATAGAGAACTGTTCAAGGTAGCTCCATGCGTTTTCCTATTCTAGGTGATTTTGTTTCATTTAACCATTTTGCTGCTCCGGCATTTTGCACCTTGTAGCAAGGATAATTTTTACAGTTTAGACATGTACAAATAAAACCTAAATTAAGAAATAAAATATTATCCTAACCCCCATACCCACATATTTTCTGAAGGTAGACACCAAACGGCATAAAGGTTGATATTAGTAATCAATTGATTAAACAGGCAACTATTTATTACATCCAATTACATATAGATACTCATATACACAAAATTAACCACTTAAGGACCACAGGTTTATACCCCCCTAGTGACCAGGCCCTTTTTTACAAATCGGCACTCCACAACTTTAGCGGTTTATTGCTCGGTCATGCAACTTACCACCCAAATGAATTTTACCTCCTTTTCTTCTCACTAATGGAGCTTTCATTTGGTGGTATTTTATTGCCGCTGACATTTTTACTTTTTTTGTTATTAATCGAAATTTAACGATTTTTTTGCAAAAAAATGACATTTTTCACTTTCAGCTGTAAAATTTTGCAAAAAAAACGACATCCATATATACATTTTTCGCCAAATTTATTGTTCTACATGTCTTTGATAAAAAAAAAATGTTTGGGCAAAAAAAAAATGGTTTGGGTAAAAGTTATAGCATTTGCAAACTATGGTACAAAAATGTGAATTTCCGCTTTTTGAAACAGCTCTGACTTTCTGAGCACCTGTCATGATTTCCTGAGGTTCTACAATGCCCAAACAGTAGAAAACCCCCACAAATGACCCCATTTCGGAAAGTAGACACCCTAAGGTATTCGCTGATGGGCATAGTGAGTTCATAGAACTTTTTATTTTTTGTCACAAGTTAGCGGAAAATGATGATGATTTTTTATTTATTTTTTTTTCTTACAAAGTCTCATATTCCACTAACTTGCGACAAAAAATAAAAAATTCTAAAAACTTGCCATGCCCCTCACGGAATACCTTGGGGTGTCTTCTTTCCAAAATGGGGTCACTTGTGGCGTAGTTATACTGCCCTGGCAATTTAGGGGCCCAAATGTGTGAGAAGAACTTTGCAATCAAAATGTGTAAAAAATGACCGGTGAAATCCAAAAGGTGCACTTTGGAATATGTGCCCCTTTGCCCACCTTGGCTGCAAAAAAGTGTCACACATCTGGTATCGCCGTACTCAGGAGAAGTTGGGGAATGTGTTTTGGGGTGTCATTTTACATATACCCATGCTGGGTGAGAAAAATATCTTGGTCAAATGCCAACTTTGTATAAAAAAATGGGAAAAGTTGTCTTTTGCCAAGATATTTCTCTCACCCAGCATGGGTATATGTAAAATGACACCCCAAAACACATTCCCCAACTTCTCCTGAGTACGGCGATACCACATGTGTGACACTTTTTTGCTGCCAAGGTGGGCAAAGGGGCACATATTCCAAAGTGCACCTTTCAGATTTTGCAGGCCATTTTTTACACATTTTGATTGCAAGGTACTTCTCACACATTTGGGCCCCTAAATTGCCAGGGCAGTATAACTACGCCACAAGTGACCCCATTTTGGAAAGAAGACACCCCAAGGTATTCCGTGAGGGGCATGGCGAGTTCCTAGAATTTTTTATTTTTTGTCACAAGTTAGCGGAAAATGATGATTTTTTATTTTTTATCTTTTTTCCTTACAAAGTCTCATATTCCACTAACTTGCGACAAAAAATAAAAAATTCTAGGAACTCGCCATGCCCCTCACGGAATACCTTGGGGTGTCTTCTTTCCAAAATGGGGTCACTTGTGGCGTAGTTATACTGCCCTGGCAATTTAGGGGCCCAAATGTGTGAGAAGTACTTTGCAATCAAAATGTGTAAAAAATGGCCGGTGAAATCCGAAAGGTGCACTTTGGAATATGTGCCCCTTTGCCCACCTTGGCATCAAAAAAGTGTGACACATCTGGTATCGCCGTACTCAGGAGAAGTTGGGGAATGTGTTTTGGGCTGTCATTTTACATATACCCATGCTGGGTGAGAGAAATATCTTGGCAAAAGACAACTTTTCCAATTTTTTTATACAAAGTTGGCATTTGACCAAGATATTTCTCTCACCCAGCATGGGTATATGTAAAATGACACCCCAAAACACATTCCCCAACTTCTCCTGAGTACGGCGATACCAGATGTGTCACACTTTTTTGCTGCCAAGGTGGGCAAAGGGGCACATATTCCAAAGTGCACCTTTCGGATTTTGCAGGGCATTTTTTACACATTTTGATTGCAAAGTTCTTCTCACACATTTGGGCCCCTAAATTGCCAGGGCAGTATAACTACGCCACAAGTGACCCCATTTTGGAAAGAAGACACCCCAAGGTATTCCGTGAGGGGCATGGCGAGTTCCTAGAATTTTTTATTTTTTGTCGCAAGTTAGTGGAATATGAGACTTTGTAAGGAAAAAAGAAAAAAAAAGAAAAATCATCATTTTCCGCTAACTTGTGACAAAAAATATAAAATTCTAGGAACTCGCCGTGCCCCTCACGGAATACCTTGGGGTGTCTTCTTTCCAAAATGGGGTCACTTGTGGCGTAGTTATACTGCCCTGGCAATTTAGGGGCCCAAATGTGTAAGAAGTACCTTGCAATCAAAATCTGTAAAAAATGGCCGGTGAAATCCGAAAGGTGCACTTTGGAATATGTGCCCCTTTGCCCACCTTGGCAGCAAAAAAGTGTCACACATGTGGTATCGCCGTACTCAGGAGAAGTTGGGGAATGTGTTTTGGGGTGTCATTTTACATATACCCATGCTGGGTGAGAGAAATATCTTGGCAAAAGACAACTTTTCCCATTTTTTTATACAAAGTTGGCATTTGACCAAGATATTTTTCTCACCCAGCATGGGTATATGTAAAATGACACCCCAAAACACATTCCCCAACTTCTCCTGAGTACGGCGATACCACATGTGTGACACTTTTTTGCAGCCTAGATGCGCAAAGGGGCCCAAATTCCTTTTAGGAGGGCATTTTTAGACATTTGGATCCCAGACTTCTTCTCACACTTTCGGGCCCCTAAAAAGCCAGGGCAGTATAAATACCCCACATGTGACCCCACTTTGGAAAGAAGACACCCCAAGGTATTCAATGAGGGGCCTGGCGAGTTCCTAGAATTTTTTTTTTTTTTGCATAAGTTAGCGGATATTGATTTTTTTTTGTTTTTTTCCTCACAAAGTCTCACTTTCCGCTAACTTAGGACAAAAATTTCAATCTTTCATGGACTCAATATGCCCCTCACGGAATACCTTGGGGTGTCTTCTTTCCGAAATGGGGTCACATGTGGGGTATTTATACTGCCCTGGCTTTTTAGGGGCCCTAAAGCGTGAGAAGAAGTCTGGAATATAAATGTCTAAAAATGTTTACGCATTTGGATTCCGTGAGGGGTATGGTGCGTCCATGTGAGATTTTATTTTTTGACACAAGTTAGTGGAATATGAGACTTTGTAAGAAAAAACAAAAACAAACAAAAAATTTCCGCTAACTTGTGCCAAAAAAAATGTCTGAATGGAGCCTTACCAGGGGGGGGGGGGGGGTGATCAATGACAGGGGGGTGATCAATGACAGGGGGGTGATCACCCATATAGACTCCCTGATCACCCCCCTGTCACTGATCACCCCCCCTGTAAGGCTCCATTCAGACATCCGCATGATTTTTTACGGATCCATGGATACATGTATCGGATCCACAGAACGCATGCGGACGTCTGAATGGAGCCTTACAGGGGGGTTATCAATGACAGGGGGTGATCAGGGTAATCAGGGTGATCACCCCCCTGTCACTGATCACCCCCCCTGTAAAGCTCCATTCAGACATCCGCATGATTTTTTACGGATCCATGGATACATGTATCGGATCCACAGAACGCATGCGGACGTCTGAATGGAGCCTTACAGGGGGGTTATCAATGACAGGGGGTGATCAGGGTAATCAGGGTGATCACCCCCCTGTCACTGATCACCCCCCCTGTAAGGCTCCATTCAGACATCCGCATGATTTTTTACGGATCCATGGATACATGTATCGGATCCACAAAACGCATGCGGACGTCTGAATGGAGCCTTACAGGGGGGTTATCAATGACAGGGGGTGATCAGGGTAATCAGGGTGATCACCCCCCTGTCACTGATCACCCCCCCTGTAAAGCTCCATTCAGACATCCGCATGATTTTTTACGGATCCATGGATACATGTATCGGATCCACAGAACGCATGCGGACGTCTGAATGGAGCCTTACAGGGGGGTTATCAATGACAGGGGGTGATCAGGGTAATCAGGGTGATCACCCCCCTGTCACTGATCACCCCCCCTGTAAGGCTCCATTCAGACATCCGCATGATTTTTTACGGATCCATGGATACATGTATCGGATCCACAAAACGCATGCGGACGTCTGAATGGAGCCTTACAGGGGGGTTATCAATGACAGGGGGTGATCAGGGTAATCAGGGTGATCACCCCCCTGTCACTGATCACCCCCCCTGTAAAGCTCCATTCAGACATCCGCATGATTTTTTACGGATCCATGGATACATGTATCGGATCCACAGAACGCATGCGGACGTCTGAATGGAGCCTTACAGGGGGGTTATCAATGACAGGGGGTGATCAGGGTAATCAGGGTGATCACCCCCCTGTCACTGATCACCCCCCCTGTAAGGCTCCATTCAGACATCCGCATGATTTTTTACGGATCCATGGATACATGGATCGGATCCACAAAACGCATGCGGACGTCTGAATGGAGCCTTACAGGGGGGTTATCAATGACAGGGGGTGATCAGGGTAATCAGGGTGATCACCCCCCTGTCACTGATCACCCCCCCTGTAAGGCTCCATTCAGACATCCGCATGTGTTTTGTGGATCCGATCCATGTATCCATGGATCCGTAAAAAATCATGCGGATGTCTGAATGGAGCCTTACAGGGGGGGTGATCAATGACAGGGGGTGATCAGGGAGTGTATATGGGTGATCACCCGCCTGTCATTGATCACCCCCCTGTCATTGATCACCCCCCTGTAAGGCTCCATTCAGACATCCGCATGATTTTTTACGGATCCATGGATACATGGATCGGATCCACAAAACGCATGCTGACGTCTGAATGGAGCCTTACAGGGGGGTTATCAATGACAGGGGGTGATCAGGGTAATCAGGGTGATCACCCCCCTGTCACTGATCACCCCCCCTGTAAGGCTCCATTCAGACATCCGCATGATTTTTTACGGATCCATGGATCGGATCCACAAAACGCATGCGGACGTCTGAATGGAGCCTTACAGGGGGGTTATCAATGACAGGGGGGTGATCAGGGAGTGTATATGGGTGATCACCCGCCTGTCATTGATCACCCCCTGTAAGGCTCCATTCAGACGTCCGCATGTGTTTTGCGGATCCGATCCATGTATCCATGGATCCGTAAAAATCATGCGGACGTCTGAATGGAGCCTTACAGGGAAGTGATCAATGACAGGGGGTGATCAGGGAGTGTATATGGGTGATCACCCGCCTGTCATTGATCACCCCCCTGTAAGGCTCCATTCAGACGTCCGTATGCTTTTTGCGGATCCGATCCATGTATCCGTGGATCCGTAAAAATCATACGGACGTCTGAACGGAGCCTGACAGGGGGGGTGATCAATGACAGGGCGGTGATCAATGACAGGGGGGTGATCAGGGAGTTTATATGGGGTGATCAGGGGTTTATAAGGGGTTAATAAGTGACGGGGGGGGGGGTGTAGTGTAGTGTTTGGTGCGACTGTACTGACCTACCTGAGTCCTCTGGTGGTCGATCCTAACAAAAGGGACCACCAGAGGACCAGGTAGGAGGTATATTAGACGCTGTTATGAAAACAGCGTCTAATATACCTGTTAGGGGTTAAAAAATTCGGATCTCCAGCCTGCCAGCGAGCGATCGCCGCTGGCATGCTGGAGAGCCACTCGCTTACCTTCCGTTCCTGTGAGCGCGCGCGCCTGTGTGCGCGCGTTCACAGGAAATCTCGGCTCACGCGAGATGACGCCAATCGGCGTTAGTGTGACCTGGCAGCGCCGCAGCATTGACACCTTTCGGCGTTAGCGAGACGGGAGGAGGTTAAAATGATTAAAAACAAAATGGTGTTGTGTTTTCCTGTCCAATCTAGCATTGGTTGGTAAGATTTCTCATAAGTAAAGAGGACAGGAACCCACAACATCAAATGAACATCCTATTAGCGTAGTAAAGCTATTTACAATCCTGTTGACCAGCCAACATACAGTACAGACCAAAAGTTTGGACACACCTTCTCATTTAAAAAGTTTTCTTTATTTTCATGACTATGAAAATTGTAGATTCACACTGAAGGCATCAAAACTATGAATTAACACATGTGGAATTATATACATTAAAGAGAGTACAGCGGCTCACTAATAATTTGTATGGAAAGGTGCTCACCCTCAGGTCCTACCCTCAGGACAGCAATTTTTGATGTATGTTTTATGTGTATTTTAGGGGTTTGTTTTTATTATTTATTAAATTTAGTATACATCACCCTATAAGTGTTCTTCTTATGAGTGTGCCCCCTCATCCTTATACACGAATTATATACATAACAAAAAAGTGTGAAACAACTGAAAATATGTCATATTCTAGGTTCTTCAAAGTAGCCACCTTTTGCTTTGATTACTGCTTTGCACACTCTTGGCATTCACTTGATGAGCTTCAAGAGGTAGTCACCTGAAATGGTCTTCCAACAGTCTTGAAGAAGTTCCCAGAGATGCTTAGCACTTGTTGGCCCTTTTTCCTTCACTCTGCGGTCCAGCTCACCCCAAACCATCTCAATTGGGTTCAGGTCCGGTGACTGTGGAGGCCAGGTCATCTGGCGCAGCACCCCATCACTCTCCTTCATGGTCAAATAGCCCTTACACAGCCTGGAGGTGTGTTTGGGGTCATTGTCCTGTTGAAAAATAAATGATGGTCCAACTAAACACAAACCGAATGGAATAGCATGCCGCTGCAAGATGCTGTGGTAGCCATGCTGGTTCAGTATGCCTTAAATTTTGAATAAATCCCCAACAGTGTCACCAGCAAAGCACCCCCACACCATCACACCTCCTCCTCCATGCTTCATGGTGGGAACCAGGCATGAGTCTATCCGTTCACCTTTTCTGCGTCGCACAAAGACACGGTGGTTGGAACCAAAGATCTCAAATTTGGACTCATCAGACCAAAGCACAGATTTCCACTGGTCTAATGTCCATTCCTTGTGTTCTTTAGCCCAAACAAGTCTCTTCTGCTTGTTGCCTGTCCTTAGCAGTGGTTTCCTTGCAGATATTCTACCATGAAGGCTTGGTTCACACAGTCTCCTCTTAACAGTTGTTCTAGAGATGTGTCTGCTGCTAGAACTCTGTGTGGCATTAACCTGGTCTCTAATCTGAGCTGCTGTTATCCTGCGTTTTCTGAGGCTGGTGACTCGGATGAATTTATCCTTCGCAGCAGAGGTGACTCTTGGTCTTCCTTTCCTGGGGCGGTCCGCATGTGAGCCAGTTTCTTTGTAGCGCTTGATGGTTTTTGTGCCTGCACTTGGGGACACTTTCAAAGTTTTCCCAATTTTTCGGACTGACTGACCTTCATTTCTTAAAGTAATGATGGCCATTCGTTTTTCTTTTTTCTTGCCATAATACAAATTCTAACAGTCTATTCAGTAGGACTATCAGCTGTGTATCCACCTGACTTCTCCACAACGCAACTGATGGTCCAAACCCCATTTATAAGGCAAGAAATCCCACTTATTAAACCTGACAGGGCACACCTATGAAGTGAAAACCATTTCAGGTGACTACCTCTTGAAGCTCATCAAGAGAATGTCAAGAGTGTGCAAAGCAGTAATCAAAGCAAAAGGTGGCTACTTTGAAGAACCTAGAATATGACATATTTTCAGTTGTTTCACACTTTTTTGTTATGTATATAACTCCACATGTGTTAATTCATAGTTTTGATGCCTTCAGTGTGAATCCACAATTTTCATAGCCATGAAAATAAAGAAAACTCTTTGAATGAGAAGGTGTGTCCAAACTTTTGGTCTGTACTGTATGTACCAAGAGATCGCACGCAAAAATATTGCACACAACAAAATGATGCTGTGTTTTCCCGCCCGCCTCAGTGTGAATAGCACCTAATATGAGTTCGACTCTGACTGGGAGAGACGGGAATCCACTACACCAAATGTCCGTATCGGTATCAAATCCAGAGCATGTAGTAAATATATATAACAAACAAAAAATATAATGATAAATATTATAAAACTGTCTAAAATAATGTATACTTCATAGTCCCTTTTGTATCTCTAATCCATGAATGTTATAGAGTCCCAATAATTCATAAATCAATATTTATGATTATTAATATCTGAAAAAAATCTTTATCCGTGATCAACAGTAATAAAAATAAAAATCAATGTCCGTGATCGACAATAATATGGATAAAAATATAATTCATTTGTGGATCGGTATATATGCCACTTGAATATCCGAATCCAAATGTAGTTAATCAATGTTCATTCGCACCATATGTATACTATGTTCTTATTCAATGTGGATAATAGTGAAGGCAATAATGATCTATTTTTCTTATTAAGCCTTATACACTATGTGTCATTCTTTGTTGACAGAAAATAAAATGTTACCACATTATTGGCCTCTTTATGATGCGTCACTACTTTGGACGGTGATTAGTGTTGGGTGAGCATGCTCGGCCGAACACCAGTTCAGCTCCAGCATCTCTATGCTCGGCACATCGCCGTGTTCAATGTACTGCCATTCACTGTACTGCCATTCACTGTAATGCCGTAGCCATGTTGGCTACTGGCATTACAGCAATTGACTGGCCGGAACACGTCATTGGGTGCTATTATAGCACCCGATGACACGTGTTCGGCTCAGTCTTAGTCAGGGAGAGCTGTGCTGAAGAAGGGACAGATAGTGTAGGGAGTGAAAAAGTAATATTTTATTTAAAAAAACTTGTTAGAGACCCAAAAGTCATTTTAAGGACTTTTGATGTATCTGACAGCAATATAACTATTAGCGCAACCTGCACTAAATTGCGTGGAATTGTTAGAGAGACCCAAAAGTCCTTTTAAGGACTATTGTTGTATCTAGCAGCAATATATATTTTTAGATCAACCTGCGCTAAATAGCTTGCAATTGTTTGACCGCTGCAGACATCAACATTATCTGCTACATCTCTTGTGTAACGTGTGCGCAGCCTAAAAATATCAGTGACATCCAGTGTACTTTTGCCATAGACGGTGTCCGCTGCGGACAGTTACATTACCTGTGCTACATCTCCTGTATAACTTTTGCGTATGGCCTTATGCACACGACCGTGCGTTTTTTTGCGGTCCGCAAACCGCGGATCCGCAAAAGAAGGAAAGCAGCCCGTGTGCCTTCCGCAATTTGTGGAACAGAACGCAAGGCCCATTGTAGACATGCCTATTCTTGTCCTCAAAACGGACAAGAATAGGACATGCTATATTTTTTTTGTGGGGCCTCGGAACGGAGCAACATGTGCTGTCCGCATCTTTTGCGACCCCATTGAAGTGAATGGGTCCACACCCGAGCCGCAAAAACTGCGGCTCGGATGCAGACCCAAAAAACTGTTGTGTACATGTGGCCTATCCTAAATATCAGTGACATTCAGTCAAATTTTTTTGATGCTAGTGGCAGCGACATTACTTGCGCTACATCTCCAGTATAACTTTAGCGCATCCGAAATATCAGTCACATTCAGTGCAATTTTTTTTTGCCGCTGGTGATAGCGACATTATCTGTGCTACATCTCCTGTCTAACGTGTGCGCAGCCTAAAAATATCTGTGACATCCAGTGTACTTTTTCCGTAGACTGTGTCCGCTGCGGACAGTTACATTACCTGCGCTACATCTCCTGTTTAACGTTTGCGCGTCCTAAATATCAGTGACATTAATTCAGTGTAATTTTTTACAATACTTGCGCTATACCTCCTATATATAACGTTTTGCGCATCCTAAAATTATCTGTAACATACAGTGTACTTTTTTCATAGACGCTGGTAACAGCGACATTACTTGCGCTATATCTCCTGTATAAAGTTTGCGCGTCCTAAATATCAGTGACATTAATTCAGTGCAATTTTTTATTAGCCGCTGGTGACAGCGACATTATTTGCACTATACCTCCTGTATAACGTTTGCGCATCCTAAAATTATCTGTGACATTCAGTGTACTTTTTCCATAGACGCTGCGGACAGCGACATTGTCAGTGCTACATCTCCTGTTTATCGTGTGCGCATCCTAAATATTCTGTGCACTTTATTTGCGCATACACTTACAAAACCTGCGCTACTGTACGTGTGACACACTTGCAAGCATATATACCATTTAATATGCACAAGGCGAGCAGTAAGGAAGTGGCCGTGCTGCTGATGGTGCACGCAGAGGCCGTGGCCCTGGGCACGATGAAACTGTGCCTGCTGCCAGAGCACAAGAAACACACTTATCCACGATACCTAGCTTCATGTCCCAGTTTGCGCGGCGGTGCAGGACACCACTCTCAGTCAGACTAGTGCGACCAGGTGGTCGGTTGGTTTGCAGCAGATAATGCTTCCAGTCGGTTAAGCACCACCCTGTCTTCCACAAAGTCCAGTCTTAGTAGCCAAGAGTCTGGTCAACAGAATCCTCACCCTGATACTTCTTCCTCCCACCATGGAGAATCTTGGCAAACAAGTGATCCCACACTCTTATTCTGAGGAGTTCTTTTCATCACCATTCCTTGATTTGGGCCTCTCCATAAGCCTGCTTGAAGAGGGACATGAGGAGATATTGTGCTCTGATTCCCAAACTCTTCCGCATCCACAGTCCCAAGAAGATGGCGGTGGGGGACGGCAATTAGTGTTTCATGAGGTAAATGATGTTGATGAGTCACAGTTGCCAATAAGTAAACCGCAATTAGTGTCTCAAGAGGTTGATGATGAAGATGAGACACAGTTGTCAATAACTGAGGTTGTTTTTAGGTCAACAAGTCAGGAGGATAACCAGAGTGAGGAAGTGGAAGAGGAGGTGGTGGACGATGAAGTCACTGACCCAATCTGGGAAGATGGCAAGCCGAGCGAGGACAGCAGTACAGAGGGGGAGGTATCCGCAGCACCGCAACAGGCTAGAAGAGGCAGTGGGGTGGCAAAAGGGAGAAGGCGGGCTACACCAAACAGACCCACAACTGTTCCCCAGAGCACCCCCTTGTGGCAATCTCTCTTGCCAAGGGGTAGGTGTTCCGCAGTCTGGTGCTTTTTTGAGAAAAGTGCGGACGATAAAAGAATTGTCATTTGCAACCTGTGCCGTATCAAAATGAGCAGGGGAATGAACACTAGCAACCTCACCACCACCAGCATGATCCGTCACATGGCATCATAGCACCCTAATAGGTGGGCCGAACGCCTGGGTCCACAATCAGTGTCTGCGGGTCACACCACTGCCTCCTCTTCCCTTGTGTTACTTGCTGGCCAATCCCCTGTCCAAGATGTAGGACCGGATGCCTCCCGCCATGCACCTGGACCATCGCAAGCACCATCAACTAGCAAATCCACTTCTGTGTCCCAGCGCAGCGTACAGATGTCTATACCCCAGGCATTTGAATGAAAGCGCAAATACCCAGCCACCCACCCACAGGCCATAGCACTAAATGCGCACCTTTCCAAATTGCTGGCCCTGGAAATGTTGCAACTTAGGCTTGTGGACACTGAGGCTTTCTGCAGCCTGATGGCGGTGGCCGTCCCGGGTTACTCTGTTCCCAGCCGCCAATATTTTTCACGGTGTGCAGTACCAGCCTTACACTAGCATGTGTCCCGAAACATCACCCGTGCCCTGACCAACGCAGTTATTGGGAAGGTCCACCTAACGACTGACACATGGACAAGTGCTTTTGGCCAGGGACGCTACATTTCCCTGACGGCACACTGGGTGAACGTTGTGGAGGCCGGGAGCGAGTCGTACACTGGTATGGCACAGGTGCTACCGACGCCAAGGATTGCGAGCCCTACTTCCATCAGGGTTGCCGCCACCACCTAGGTTAGTGGCTGCAATCCCCCCTTCTCCTCCTCCGCCTCCTCCTCCACTTCCACCTCTGAATTATCATCTTGCAGCACCAGTCAGACATCAGTCAGTAGTTGGAAGCAGTGTAGCACTGCAGTGGGGAAGCGGCAACAGGCCGTGCTTAAACTGATCTGCTTAGGTGACAAACCCCACACCGCAGCAGAGCTGTGGCAGGGTATAAGGGACCAGACTGAGCTGTGGCTCTCGACACTCAACCTAGAACACACTAATATTTTAGATGGTCAGCTAAGCAGCAGCCCCTCACCACTAATGTTTTAGATGGTCAGCTCAGAAGCAGACCCTCACCCCTAATCTTTTAGATGGTCAGATCAGCAGCAGGCCCTCTCCCCTAATGTTTTAGATGGTCAGATCAGCAGGCCCTTGCTCCAATAGTTTTTAAGAGTCAACAGCAGGCCATCAATCATAATTTTTCAAGGGTGTGTATGATGCCCTCCTTTATGTGCAATAAAGGGTGTATTGTAGTGGCGGTTCCTTGTAATTTTTGGTAGCCCTTTCACTTAGTGCATAGGCTTTATGAGTGTAGGAGTCCCACTACCTGAACAATTGTACCACAATGTGAATGAGGCTCTCCTTTATGTGATATACAGGTTGTATCGGAGTGCCTCTTCCTTGCATTTTTTTGGCAGCACTTGCACTTTATATACAAGTAAATATATAGGAAACAATGTTTCCTAACAATTTTTCCTCTAAAATCGTTTTTATCTTCGGTTCTGTGCATATTATTGTCAGTCTGTAAAATTGGCATACTACTCGAACAACATGGTTCCCAGCGTTCCCAGCAGCGATCTCGGAGTCGAAGATGCATCCAGACATCCTCCCCTGGTTGTTTCCGAACCATTTCAGTGGTGTTTCCATCCATTTCTGACCTTTATCTGTGAACCAGACACCCAGGGGGTGCCTGGTTTAATGCTCGGGTTCTCCCATTGACTTCCATTGTGCTTGGGTGCTCGGCAGAGCACCTGAGCATCACGAGGTGTTCTATTCGAGCACCCGACCACTTTGATGCTCGACCAACACTAACGGTGATACTCTTATGAGCGAAATCCTCTGACTCCCCTTTTTGCAGCTGATGTATGCTGCCGTTCGGCGTTCCACGTGGTGTCCCAAGTGGTCGCGCTATATTAGTCTCCGCTATGTTGCGCTGAAAGCTGCAGATGTTTGCAAGGATTCAGAAACCACGATGTTGTATGCGGTATCAGACAGTAGTAGTATCGGGGGTCTCTTCTGAATTATAAAGATACCAGTACTTCACATCCCAAGCCTAGGGTGACAAACAGAGTGTACACAAACCATCTGGCAATAAGCCAGACGTCCAGCTACAGGTGTTCCGTTGAACTCACACCACCTCTTAAAAGGCGATCATAGTGCACAGCAAGACAGCAATAGGGTCTGGAATGGTGGTCTATCCTCTTTAGCTATGAGTGTTGCTTTTGTCTCAGATGCAATAAAAGCCAGAGATTGGCCTGGAGACCACCTGGACAATGCTATGAAGAGGCCCTCACAAAGGAAAGTCACACTGGGCCTGCCTCCTGGATTATGGTGTGGGATGGCATAATATACAGTTTTTAGTCTTTATTTCAGTTATACTAATATGTGTTACATTGCTTTGGTAATGGAACCAGTGGTACAACCATTTCTCCAAAGTGTTCCAGGAGCCATTTTTCGACAGGGCAATACCAGGCCACATGTTGATCGTACTACTGTAAACAGCCTGTGTAACAAATGCAACAAGATATATATACAGTAGTGATGTGCAGCATAGGCAATATTAGTTTTTCGCAAATTCTAGAATTCATGATCTCCAGTCATTATTTTCTTGATATGAAAATCGGCAATGTAATATGGGCGTATTGCACAGGTGTGGCTCACTTTTGCTAAATTTTTCAAGCTGCTAGAAGTTTCCTGAGACTGGAGAAAATGCACAGTACAGTTATTCCTATCACACTACCTAACACCCTGTACTGGTGCACTGCACTATATCACTATCTAATCTCTTGCACTGATTATCTCCCACTAACTATCTGTATTATATATATGAGCTAACTAACTATCTAATGTAATTGAATAAGTATCCAGATGACTCAACAAAGCACAGAGCTGTCACGGTCCTACCTGTGACAGGGACTAGAAGATTGCGGAGACTGGCTGCACGTGATTGACAGTCTCTTTGGTTTCACCTTTCTGTGTTGTTTCTGGGGATGACCACACCTCTTGTCTCAGCTGTAGCTTAAGTGGTCATTCCTTCTCCTCTATTTAGTCTTTCCTCACCCATCATGCTATGCGGTTGACAGCTCCTTGTTTGTGGAAGTCCTGGTGTTGTTTCTCTCTGAGTTCCTGCTCGTCTGCATACTTCTGGAAGTAAAGTGTATCTTCGTTGTTGTTTGTTGTTTTCCCCTACCTCCTGATATTAGGCCTGAGGGGGTCTCCTATTCCTTCATCTGGTGAGTAATAGGCCATTTCTGTCCTGACACTATCTGCTTAGGTTCCTGCGTATGAACATTCCTAGCATCAAGGTCTGTTCATACTGATAGCAGTCAGGGCTCGGCGTAGGGACTCACTAGGTGTGACCATTTCCCTTTCCCTAGGTTCCAGGCCTAATACCTTTTCCCTTCCCTTCTGTGTTCAGTGTGGAGTGTATTTACCACATTGCGCTGTGACAAGAGCACAGCAAGGACACTGCTCTCTCTCAGAACTGCAAAAAACAGAAGAAATAAGCAGGTGTGAAAGTAGCCTAAACCCTTGCAATGCTGCAGAATGAGGTGATGTTCAATGAAGAATATCAAAATATATTTTTACCAAAAGGCACCTAGGCTATGCCAGAGAACCTTTACCTGTGATAGACACAGAGTGAGTAGAACGGTGTCCATTCCCACCTGAAGTAATGGCGCAGCAGCAGGCATGGGCAGCTAACGAACAAGAAAAGCACAGAATGAGTTCATATTCCCAATCAAGACCCTATTATACACTTAAAAATATATATTCTGTCTAGTGTAGAAAATAACTGTAACCTGTAAATGTGTAAAGCAATCCTTGCAGAAGTATACAAAGGATTTGACATATGGTCGTTTATTTTTGTGTTGATAGTTTAAAATAAGAAGGCGCCTGGGTTACTAGAGTAGATCAGTCCCAGCCTTACTTAGGTGTCTACACTATTTATTTCACAGTGGTTACAGTTGTATAAATGAATCAAGCAAATTTACTAATAAAGATGATGAACTGGGAACACAACAAATACAAAGCTTTGTGGGTTACTGTATCTCACTTCACTGCTCGCTGCCACCTAAATGACAGCTGGAGAGGTCCAATCTTCGCGGGAATAGATGAAACATAATTTCAAAGTTTCATGCAAACAATTTCAGTGAAAACTTAATTTTAGCATCCCTAAAAATATGGAATTATATGGTAAAATAACAAAATATTTCAAGTTTCAGCTGGTATCACTTTATCTGACAGCAATGAATATAATAAATTCAGCATCTTATTTGTGGTCGGATCGGCTCTCAGAAACGTACCTGACCTACCTCACCCTAGCCCTGCCTAGCAGTTGAGTTATGCCATAACTGCTTTAGTAGTAGGGCAACCTAAAGAGGGCTACCCTAATATAAAATAACCGTAAGATGGTGTGGGTGGGTGAAAAGCCGGCGTGCTGACGTCTCCTAGGGCCCGATGACGTCCCTAAATAGCGCAGTTAACCAGCCTCCCCTCCCACAAATACGGCAAATAAATTTGCCTACAACATGTATCTATACATTTACCCCTAAATTAATACAAAATCATCAGAAGTAAAAGCATGTCATTTCAGTTGTCCACTACTGTCAGTTTGTTAAAAGCATGGAGATAGGGGCAGATAATGTGAACTAGCAGGGAGATTTATCAAACTGGTGTAAAGGTAAACTACCTTAGTTGCCCATATCAACCAATCAGATTCCACCTTTCATTTTTCAGAGCACCTTTTGAAAATGGAACCAGATTGGTTTCTATGGGCAACTAAGACAATTTTCCTTTATACCTCTTTTGATAAATCTCCCCCTAAGTCTCTAATAATGTTACTTTGGCACTGTATATAGCTCTCATTTGAAAGTTATTGTGCTGCTTTATGGTATCTCTCAGGGAAAGAGAGCCATCTTGCTAGCTGTGAACCATCACCTAACTGCTGTCTACAGACGGATATCTGGCTTGGCTATTTTCCCTTGTCATGTGTCAAGGCTTATTAAAAAGTTGGACTTTGACTCATAGGGACAGACTTCCAAAAGGTGGCACTAGCGAGATACCTCTCACTCCCTGGAAGATACCTCTTTACGTATTATTTTCCTATGGAGCATTGCCACTAAGTCTCCATACCCAGCTGGTCTCTTTATGGCGGGCCAGGAACCCCCTAAGCTGCTTCCAATGCATCGCACTCAACCAGCTAGAATCAGCTGTCTACAGATAGATATTTGGCTTGGCTATTTTCCCTTGTCAGGTCCCAAGGCCTGTTAGGGCTGTTTCACACCAGCGAGTCCATTGTGGGAATCACGCTCCGTGTGTGAGTGTGATCCTCTGCTCTGGACTTGCAGGAGCGCACGGCATTATCATGATTTTTAACGCTATGTGTCTCTGCATGGCCTTTTTCACAGAATCATAGTGACATAAAGCTGTCACTATGATTTAGTGACATAAAGCTGTCACTATGATTCTGTAGAAATAAGCTCAAGCAAAGGTCCATAGCATTATAAATCATGATAATGCCGTGCGCTCCTGCAAGTCCAGAGCAGAGTATCACACTCACACACGGAGCGTGATTCCTGCAATGGACTCGCTCGTGTGAAACAGCCCTAAAAAGGTTGGACTTTGACTCATAGGGAGCCACTTCCAAAAGGTCTAAGATGGTTCACTACCCCTGGATGATACTTGGGTATTACTTATTTTTAGATTTTGAGCACTAAATGGAATGTTAAAATTTAAAGGGCAATTGTAATATGATGATTTTGTTTATTTATTAATAAGCTGTAACCAGAGGAAGGTAAAACCAGGGAAGGCAAAGGGGTTGTCCAAGTTAATAACAAATTTGGCCCATGTCACCTAATGCTGTAAAATAAAAAAAATATTATATATTCACCTCTTTCTCCTACACCACTCGTCTGATCCTCCTCCTTCTGTTTGCTTACAGGCTGCAGTGGTCACATGCAGGTATACAGCATAGTGACTACTGCAGCTAATCAGCAGTCTCATGCGATGTACTGCAGAGGACAGTGATTTCCTGCAGTGGTCATATACCATATACCTGCACATCACCGCTAAAGTCTTGTATACATTCGGCAGGAGGAAGACCATACCTGTGGTACCGAGAACAGCACAGGAGAAGCAAGTGTGTATATAACCATTATTTATTTTACAGCATTAGGTGGCATGCGCCAAATTTATAATTAACTTGGTGCCAAGCTTCAGTGTGGGAGAGAAACACCACACTGAGCATAAGAGGGAAGGGGGGAACAGGGAATCAGACCTGACTGACTACCAGTATGAACAGATCCCAGAGGTAGGTGTGTTTATATACAGGAATACCTAGAGTCCTATCTAGCTTTATAGGACCCTAGTACTAATGGCAGGGACGAGACTACCTGTTCCTCCAAAAGGAAGGAAGAACAGGAGTCTCCTACAGGCCTGATACAAACAAGGGAAATGCAACACACAGAACCCAAACAAAATACAAAAAGGGAAAGGAAAGACTTAACTTCAAAGGGGCTATGGAAGCACCAGGAACTCCGCCGAGATCCACACACCAGCTATCTAAAACTGAAACTGAAGCTATAAGCCGCGCAACATTGTGGGAGAAGCAATAATAAATAAGGAACGTTAAATTACCACATTAGCAACATCTGAGGCAAGGGGTGTGGCCATTACCAGAAACAACACAGACACCTATTGATCCACACGAAAAACCTGTCAGATCAAACTACATGTTGCCATTCTCACCAATCTCCTGCCACCTGTTGTGGGAACATCCATAACACTTGGATAATCCCTTTAAGTGCGTGCAATCAATTCCTGCTGGTATCATAGCGATTACATTCATTTTGTTGGGATCTGTGCTCCTGCTTCTGCCTGCTCCGCTAAGCTAAGAGCTGACATGCAGTTCTCTTAGCTTAGCGAAGCAGGCAGAAGCAGGAGCCCACTCTTCTTAGCTAATCCTGGCATAGCACATGGTTACAGAGTACCCATGTGCTATTCCAGGAGTTAGTAATCCCGCTGGGGGCACGGGCAGGAGTAGCAATATGCGCTCCTGCCCATACTCACATCGCTGCTGCGGCCGCATTCATAAATTTCACACTCCATACACAGCTGAGCTGTCAACAGTGTACATAACAGTTAAATAACAGTTTCATTCCACATATAGTATTACCATTGGAAACTGTCAATACCAGTGTGGAGTGTGTTTTAGAAGTGGAAGAAACTTTCACTTGCATCATATTTGCATTACATATTAGGTATTGCCTTGTCCGTACATAACAGCCAGCTCCATAAAAAAAATCACATGACTTAACCCTTCAGGTGAACACCGTACAAAATAAAAAAATTAAAAAGTGCCAAAAAAAAGCAATTTTTGGTCACCTTACATCACAAAAATTGCAACACCAAGAGATCAAAAAGGTGTATGCCCCCAATATAGTACCAATCAAACCATCACCTCATCCCGCAAAATATGAGACCCTAGCTAAGACAATCGGTCAAAAAAATAAAAAGCTATGGCTCTCACACTATAGAGACACTAAAATATGTTTTTTTTTTTTTGCTTCAAAACTGCTATTACTGTGTTAAAGTGAAAAAAAAAAAAATGTAGACATATTAGGTATTGGTGAGTCCATAACAACGTGCTCTATAATAATATTACATGACCTAACCCCTCAGGTGAACACCGTAAAAAATAAAAAAATAAAAAAAGTGACAAAAAAGAATTTTTTTGTCACCTAATATCACATAAAGTGCAACACCAAGCGATCAAAAAGGCTTATGCCCCCCAAAATAGTACCAATCAAACGGTCACCTCATCCCTCAAAAAAATTAGACCCTAACTAAGAAAATCGGTAAAAAAATAAAAAAAGCTATAGCTCTCGGACTGTAAAGACACTAAAACATAATTTTTTTGTTTAAAAAAAGATATTATTGTGTAAAACTTAAATAAATGAGAAAAAGTATACATATTAGGTATTACCAGGTCCGTAACGATCTGCTCTATAAAAATGTCACATGATCTAACCCCTCAGGTGAACGCTGTAAAAATAAATAAATAAAAACTGTGCTAAAACAACCAATTTTTTGGTCACCTTGCTCCATGAAGTGTAATAATTAATGATAAAAAAATCATATGTACCCAAAAATGGTACCAATAAAAATGTCAACTCTTCCTGCAAAAAACAAGCCCCTGCACAAGACGATCGGCAGAAAAATAAAAATAAATATGGTGTTCAGAAAATGGAGACACAAAAACATTTTTTTTTCAAAAATGTTTTATTATGTAGAACTGAAACAAACAAAGTAGACATATTTGATATCATTGCATCTGTAACAAGCTTCTCTATAAAAATAGCACATAATCTAACTTGTCAGATGAATGTTGTAAAAAATAAAAACTGTGCAAAAACAGCCATTTTTTGGTTACCCTGCCTCACAAAAATTAATATAGAGCAATTAAAAATCATATGTACCCCAAAATAGTACCAATAAAACTGGCGCCTCATCCTCTAGTTTCCAAAATGGGGTCACTTTTTGGGAGTGTGAGGAATATGGATTAATATTTACTGTCAGCCATGTCCTCACACCTCCATTTGCTGACAGATAGCAGAGGTAGTGAACTCCACAGGAAGGCCCTGCTTCAAAGCCCCAGCCCTGATTGCCATTTGATTCACCTTTTGGCATGTTCATCAGTGTACATGCAAAATAAGTTCCCAACCCCCAGCCATCTGATGGTCAGCTAACAACGAAGAAAGCCCCCAGGTGTACAGGCTTCAAGGAGGCCCCAGGTGGAGAATGTCACACCTCCATCAGCCAGTTCGAAAGCAAGCTAAATCCTGCAGGAAAAACACCTCAGCAGGAGGTCTCAGCTCGTGCCCAGGATCAATGATACCTGCCAGACATGTTGGCACCTATATTTCATAAGGAATTATAAATCGCCCGGCCATCGCAGGCGCAAACCGGATACATATTTGTGCCCCGATGGCCACGATGTACAAGCCCATGGGCTTTGTTGGAGGGTGGCATGTCAGGGAAGGGAGATATCCATATCTCCCCACAGAAACCCAATAGCAGCACCATGTTTGGACTCTAGTTGTAGCCAGAACCCAGACGGATCCGTTGGTCCCAGAACCATCTCCCTGTGACCTTCTGGACTGGAGCTTTGAACCCTAAGGGTTTTGTGGGTCATTGCAGGCAGTCCAGCAGGGGGGGGACCCCTCCCAAAGGCCGAAAGGGGAGGGGCCGGCTACCAGTTAAAAGGCTTGTGCCAGCAAGAGGGCGGGGTCTTTCTCTGAAAGGGGGTCACATCGTGTAAATGTGTTTGGAGAGACCTGGAAACCGCTGACATCACCGCCCCCCCGTGACTGCAGCTAAGGACAATTCCACCATCATAGATCTTTCAACTACCCGGTAACCGACTTTTACTCTGCTTAACCCTGTTGTACCCATATAATCTGTATCTGTAACCTCAGACCACTGTATATATTCTCTGTGTATATTGTGTTAAATCTAGTGTGCCTTTACGGCGATTAAATATATAATTTAATCTTGTGCTATCTTGCATCTCGATCACGAATCCCCACGTCCGTATAAGCTACCACGGGTTGGTTTCTTACCCTATATAATCCCGTTAGTGGACCGGGCTTATATCAAACGAGAAGCTAGTGGCAGATTTCCCAGGCTGAGACAGCGTTGTTTTCACTGCGGCAGTGAAAAGACTCTCTCAGCTTGTTGCCTCTCTGTGCCCGCGTGGACATGTGTGTAAACTGTACCAAGCTGACCTTACGTGCTCCTCTGGAGGGCGTAACTTCACGTTTTTGTTAACCAGGGACTATGCGACTAGGCGACGTTACCACCACATGTGGGGTGTTTCTGTAAACCGCAGAATCAGGGTAATAAATATTGAGTTTTGTTTGGCTGTCAACCCTCGCTGTGTTAAAGAAAAAAAATTGATTAAAATGGAAAATATGCCAAAAAAGTGAAATTTTGAAATTTGATCTGCATTTTTCTTTAATTCTTGTGGAACACCTAAAGGGTTAACAAAGTTTGTAAAATCAGTTTTAATAAATAATTTATGAGGTATCACTTTCTGTTTTAAAAGCAGAGAAAAATTGCTAATTTTATGTTTAAAATGGGGCAGCTTAATTAAGGCTTAATTTATGGATATTTGTGTATAACAAGCCACTGTTTCCTCCAACACTACCATTTATAAATACGAGCAGGCATCACGACCAATAAGGCATGATTTTTCTTCCTGCTCATGCCAGGCTTAAAAAAGTGGGCGTGGCAAGAGCGGGTAAGGAAACAGGACGGCGGTAGCAGGTGTAGAAAATGGTCTAAATGTAAGACAGCTAGGAAGCTGTTTTACATTTAGAAGCAGCGCCTCTTCATAACTCCGGCAGATTCACCGGCAGGTATAGGGCTTATTAAGACCGGTGTCTTAATAAATGTGCCCCTATGTGTTTACCCATATCTATATATGTCAGTGTCACTCTGATATTATTTGCTATTGCTATCATTGCATTTAAAGAACTTAAAAGGGGGTGGAGAAAAAGAAAAATTTGGGAAAAAAAGTGTAAAAGACAAGACAGAAAAAATATGAAGAAAAAGTCCCATATTCCAATTTTCAGGTCAATCGGGGTACATTTGACTGTAATAGAATCTATTAGGACTTAAATTTATTTTTTATTTTTTTAAGAATTGGCAAATCAGAAACAAAATGAATTTCATGAAGTTTGCTCATCTCTGATTTTCAGTTAAATGGAGTCTGTCACCAAAATATGACATTGTACACCACTTACATGGCTCTCTAGCACACCTATCCATGCTTCAAATGGTACCTGTAATTTTCTTCTGACTTTCACCGGCAGGAAAGTGATGTGCACTATATGTAGCGATGCCATGCCCACAATGGGCATCACAGTGCGCATTCCCAGGCCGGCGGTGCACTGCGCACGTGTGGGATATCGGCCGTTCCTGTGGATGATGCAAGGGACTTGCAGGGTGGGCCAAGGAAGAGGCTGGGGAGGAATAATGTAAAAAGAAGGCAGAGCAGCCTGGGCACCTACACACCGAACTCCACCCCTGGGCACTTGCAAGCCCTCCTTTGCATATGGATTAAACTGTGTTTTTCCTGCTGGTGAAAGCCAAAAGAAAATTTCAAAGGTACCATTTGAATCATGAATAGGTGTGCTAGAGAGCCATGCAAGTGGTGTATAATGTCATATTTTGGTGACAGACTCCCTTTAAAGATGTTAGTTACATACTTAGGGAATACATCCTACCTGTACAAAATGCATATTGTATATATATCCATTCTTCTTTCAGTTATATGTCTCTTAATTCTGGTGACAAATTATTTGACCTTACAAATTTACACGGTTGACCATATGTTCACTAGTGATGGACGAACATCGGCCGGGACGTTTTGCGAACGCGCGTTCGCGATCAAATGTTCGCGAACATGCGTCTTAAAGAAAAACTCTCAAAAATGTGCCCTGCTGGAGCCTAGAAATGTTTTATTTTAAGCCACGGAATTACATGCCCCAAAAATTAGGCATTCATCTGACAGAAAAGAACAAGTGATTATGTGGCTGGAGGTACATTAGGCGGTCACTGAATAACAATTTTACTGTAGGCCAGTAAAGTACAGGCCCCAAAAATTACGCATTCACCTGACAGAAAAGAACTTGTGATGATGTGGCTTGAGGTATATTAGACGGTCAGTGGATAACAATTTTACTGTAGGCCAGTACAGGCCCCAAAAATTAGGCATTCACCTGACAGAAAAGAACAAGTGATTATGTGTCGGGAGGTACGGTACATTGGATAAAAATGTTACTGTAGACCACTGGAGTAGAGGCCCCAAAAATTAGGCATTCACCTGACAGAAAAGGCCTTTTATGCCACTGTATATACATAAGACAAGGACCATTCTTTGTTCTGGGTGGTGGTGGATATGTGTGGGCTGGCATGAGGAAATTTAATTACAAGTGGTCATCACAAGTGTTTAATTCCTCTGAGATCCATGTCTGATTCATTTTTAGAAATGTGAGGTAGTCCACACTGTCGTGAGCCAGGCGAGTGCGCTTATCGGTCACGATCCCCCCTGCTGCAATGAACGTCCTTTTGGACAGGACACTAGACAAGGGGCAAGCCAAGAGTTCCATGGCAAATTGTGCCAGCTCTGGCCACAGGTCAAGCCTGCACACCCAGGAGTCCAGGGGTTCCTCGCTTCTCAGAGCATCCACATCGGCCGTTAAAACGATGTAGTCGGACACCTGTTGGTCTAGGCATTCGCTGAGGCTGGATCCGGAGAGCGGCTCTCGATGGCTTGGTTGCAAGAATGATCTCATATCCAAAGTGACCAACACATCTTCAAACCGCCCTCTTATCGCAGGTGTGGTAGGATTGGTACCAGCACCTGTTTCGCTGTGGGTGGAAATTCCTCTGCAAGCGCCCGCAACAGCAGAATGCAGCATCTCTCGCAGCATGGCCTGGAAATTCTGCATTCTGACAGCCCTCTGTGATGCTGGTAACATGTCCTCCATTTTGTGTTTGTACCGGGGGTCTAAGTACGTTGCCACCCAGTACTGGTCCTTGCCCTTTATGCTTTTTATACGGGGGTCCCTCTTCAAACACTGGAGCATTAAGACCCCCATTTGCATTAAATTGGAAGCAGTTGAGCGCCCTGGCTCCTGCGCATCGCCCAGGAGAATGTCATCCTCGGTCTCCTCCCCCCAGCCACGGACAACACCAGGGATCCCCGAAAAGTTTAAAGTACCCCTAAAAGTCTGCTCTTCTTGCTCCTCCTCCTCCCCCCAGCCACCATCCTCCTCTGACTCCTCTTCAGACTCCTGCTGACTTGTCTCAAATGGAGTAGTCCTCCCTGGGAATTCATTCAGCATTGCGACTTCCTCATCGTGGACATATAACTCTGGGATGCCCTTCTGGGAAAAATATTTCCTCCCGGAGACCTTCAATTGCGGTGTGCCAATGGCCACAAATTTTCTAAAAGCCTCCGGGTCCACCAGTTTATATGGCAGTAGTTGGCGGGCTAGCAGTTCCGACAAGCCAGCGGTCAGCCATTGGGCAAGAGGGTTATCCGGCGTCATCAACTTTTTTACGCTCAAACATTTGGGCCACAGAAGCCTGCCTTCTGCCAGATGAACGCGACAAAGGCCCGATAGAAGGTGTAGTGGAGGACAAATGGGAGGAGAGAGAAGAAGGGGAAGAGGCAGGACATGGAGCGCCGGGAGTGTGGCTTTGTGGGTTCTGACAGCGTTGCTCCCACTGGGCTCGGTGATGGGAGGCCAGGTGCCTAGGTGAGTGTTGGGCTTACCGCGACTTATGCATTGACAGCACAGGCTGCAGATGGCAACACTATTGTCAGCAGCTGACACGTTAATAAAAGCCCACACTGCGGAGCCATGTGCCGGCATCCTGGGAGTGCAAGATGTGACCGTGCATGGTAGATGGCTCGCTCCAGATACATTTGCAGTCTGCTTTTTGCCTCCTGTGCACTGCGAGTTCTGCTTGCTTCTCCTCCTTCTCCTCTCTATCTGCTGCTCTGTCTCACCTTCTGAACTCCCCTCCTCTTCCTCTCTTGTGGGCACCCACGTGACGTCCATCGACTAGGGATGAGCGAACTCGAACTGTATAGTTCGGGTTCGTACCGAATTTTGGGGTGTCCGTGACACGGACCCGAACCCGGACATTTTCGTAAAAGTCCGGGTTCGGGTTCGGTGTTCGTCGCTTTCTTGGCGCTTTTGTGACGCTTTCTTGGCGCTTTTTGAAAGGCTGCAAAGCAGCCAATCAACAAGCGTCATACTACTTGCCCCAAGAGGCCATCACAGCCATGCCTACTATTGGCATGGCTGTGATTGGCCAGAGCACCATGTGACCCAGCCTCTATTTAAGCTGGAGTCACATAGCGCCGCCCGTCACTCTGCTCTGATTAGCGTAGGGAGAGGTTGCGGCTGCGACAGTAGGGCGAGATTAGGCAGATTAACTCCTCCAAAGGACTTGATTAACTGATCGATCTGCAGCTGTGGATCATTGAGCTGCTGATCCTCAATTGCTCACTGTTTTTAGGCTGCCCAGACCGTTTGTCAGTCACATTTTTCTGGGGTGATCGGCGGCCATTTTGTGTCTTGTGGTGCGCCAGCACAAGCTGCGACCAAGTGCATTTAACCCTCAATGGTGTGGTTGTTTTTTGGCTAAAGCCTACATCAGGGTGAAGCTGTCACACCAAGTGCATTTAACCAGCAATAGTCTGTTCATTTTTTGGCCATATACAAAATCAGGGGCAAGCTGCGCCTGTCACCAAGTGCATTTAACCCTCAATGGTGTGGTTGTTTTTTGGCTAAAGCCTACATCAGGGTGAAGCTGTCACACCAAGTGCATTTAACCAGCAATAGTCTGTTCATTTTTTGGCCATATACAAAATCAGGGGCAAGCTGCGCCTGTCACCAAGTGCATTTAACCCTCAATGGTGTGGTTGTTTTTTGGCTAAAGCCTACATCAGGGTGAAGCTGTCACACCAAGTGCATTTAACCAGCAATAGTCTGTTCATTTTTTGGCCATATACAAAATCAGGGGCAAGCTGCGCCTGTCACCAAGTGCATTTAACCCTCAATGGTGTGGTTGTTTTTTGGCTAAAGCCTACATCAGGGTGAAGCTGTCACACCAAGTGCATTTAACCAGCAATAGTCTGTTCATTTTTTGGCCATATACAAAATCAGGGGCAAGCTGCGCCTGTCACCAAGTGCATTTAACCCTCAATGGTGTGGTTGTTTTCTGGCTAAAGCCTACATCAGGGTGAAGCTGTCACACCAAGTGCATTTAACCAGCAATAGTCTGTTTATTTTTTGGCCATATACTACATCAGGGGCAAGCTGCGCCCGTCACCAAGTGCATTTAACCCTCAGTAGTGTGGTTGGTCAAGCTGTGACACCAAGTGCATTTAACCAGCAATAGTCTGTTCATTTTTTGGCCATATACTACATCAGGGGCAAGCTGCGCCCGTCACCAAGTGCATTTAACCAGCAATAGTGTGGTTATTTTTTGGCCATATCCCAGTCTAATTCTGTCACTAAATCCATACCGGTCACCCAGCGCCTAAATACTAGGCCTCAAATTTATATCCCGCTAAATCTCTCGTTACCGCTGTCCTGTTGTAGCTGGGAAAGTTATTTAGTGTCCGTCAAAGCACATTTTTTGTTCTGGGTTGAAGTACAATTCCCAATTTAGCAATTTCATAATTTAGTGGTTTCTGCTATATCAGAGCTATTTGAAATCTATCCCTAAAAGGGTATATAATATTCAAGGTGCACATTGGGTCATTCAGAATAACTTCACACACACCCGCTACTGTGTATTTTCAAGTCTAATTCTGTCACTAAACCCATACCTGTCACCCAGCGCCTAAATACTAGGCCTCAAATTTATATCCTGCTAAATCTCTCGTTACCGCTGTACTGTTGTTGCTGGGCAAGATATTTAGTGTCCGTCAAAGCACATTTTTTGTTCTGGGTTGAAATACAATTCCCAATTTAGCAATTTCATAATTTAGTGGTTTCTGCTATATCAGAGCTATTTGAAATCTATCCCTAAAAGGGTATATAATATTCAAGGTGCACATTGGGTCATTCAGAATAACTTCACACACACCCGCTACTGTGTATTTCCAAGTCTAATTCTGTCACTAAACCCATACCTGTCACCCAGCGCCTAAATACTAGGCCTCAAATTTATATCCTGCTAAATCTCTCGTTACCGCTGTACTGTTGTTGCTGGGCAAGATATTTAGTGTCCGTCAAAGCACATTTTTTGTTCTGGGTTGAAATACAATTCCCAATTTAGCAATTTCATAATTTAGTGGTTCCTGCTATATCAGAGCTATTTGAAATCTATCCCTAAAAGGGTATATAATATTCAAGGTGCACATTGGGTCATTCAGAATAACTTCACACACACCCGCTACTGTGTATTTCCAAGTCTAATTCTGTCACTAAACCCATACCTGTCACCCAGCGCCTAAATACTAGGCCTCAAATTTATATCCCGCTGAATTTGAATACAATACATTGGGCCAAATAATATATTTGTTGTTGTGGTGAACCATAACAATGAGAAAAACATCTAGTAAGGGACGCGGACGTGGACATGGTCGTGGTGGTGTTAGTGGACCCTCTGGTGCTGGGAGAGGACGTGGCCGTTCTGCCACATCCACACGTCCTAGTGTACCAACTACCTCAGGTCCCAGTAGCCGCCAGAATTTACAGCGATATATGGTGGGGCCCAATGCCGTTCTAAGGATGGTAAGGCCTGAGCAGGTACAGGCATTAGTCAATTGGGTGGCCGACAGTGGATCCAGCACGTTCACATTATCTCCCACCCAGTCTTCTGCAGAAAGCGCACAGATGGCGCCTGAAAACCAACCCCATCAGTCTGTCACATCACCCCCATGCATACCAGGGAAACTGTCTCAGCCTCAAGTTATGCAGCAGTCTCTTATGCTGTTTGAAGACTCCGCTGGCAGGGTTTCCCAAGGGCATCCACCTAGCCCTTCCCCAGCGGTGAAAGACATAGAATGCACTGACGCACAACCACTTATGTTTCCTGATGATGAGGACATGGGAATACCACCTCAGCATGTCTCTGATGATGACGAAACACAGGTGCCAACTGCTGCGTCTTTCTGCAGTGTGCAGACTGAACAGGAGGTCAGGGATCAAGACTGGGTGGAAGACGATGCAGGGGACGATGAGGTCCTAGACCCCACATGGAATGAAGGTCGTGCCACTGACTTTCACAGTTCGGAGGAAGAGGCAGTGGTGAGACCGAGCCAACAGCGTAGCAAAAGAGGGAGCAGTGGGCAAAAGCAGAACACCCGCCGCCAAGAGACTCCGCCTGCTACTGACCGCCGCCATCTGGGACCGAGCACCCCAAAGGCAGCTTCAAGGAGTTCCCTGGCATGGCACTTCTTCAAACAATGTGCTGACGACAAGACCCGAGTGGTTTGCACGCTGTGCCATCAGAGCCTGAAGCGAGGCATTAACGTTCTGAACCTGAGCACAACCTGCATGACCAGGCACCTGCATGCAAAGCATGAACTGCAGTGGAGTAAACACCTTAAAACCAAGGAAGTCACTCAGGCTCCCCCTGCTACCTCTTCTGCTGCTGCCGCCTCGGCCTATTCTGCTGCTGCCGCCTCGGCCTCTTCCTCCGCCTCTGGAGGAACGTTGGCACCTGCCGCCCAGCAAACAGGGGATGTACCACCAACACCACCACCACCACCTCCGTCACCAAGCGTCTCAACCATGTCACACGCCAGCGTTCAGCTCTCCATCTCACAAACATTTGATAGAAAGCGTAAATTCCCACCTAGCCACCCTCGATCCCTGGCCCTGAATGCCAGCATTTCTAAACTACTGGCCTATGAAATGCTGTCATTTAGGCTGGTGGACACAGACAGCTTCAAACAGCTCATGTCGCTTGCTGTCCCACAGTATGTTGTTCCCAGCCGGCACTACTTCTCCAAGAGAGCCGTGCCTTCCCTGCACAACCAAGTATCCGATAAAATCAAGTGTGCACTGCGCAACGCCATCTGTAGCAAGGTCCACCTAACCACAGATACGTGGACCAGTAAGCACGGCCAGGGACGCTATATCTCCCTAACTGCACACTGGGTAAATGTAGTGGCAGCTGGGCCCCAGGCGGAGAGCTGTTTGGCGCACGTCCTTCCGCCGCCAAGGATCGCAGGGCAACATTCTTTGCCTCCTGTTGCCACCTCCTCCTTCTCGGCTTCCTCCTCCTCTTCTTCCACCTGCTCATCCAGTCAGCCACACACCTTCACCACCAACTTCAGCACAGCCCGGGGTAAACGTCAGCAGGCCATTCTGAAACTCATATGTTTGGGGGACAGGCCCCACACCGCACAGGAGTTGTGGCGGGGTATTGAACAACAGACCGACGAGTGGTTGCTGCCGGTGAGCCTCAAGCCCGGCCTGGTGGTGTGTGATAATGGGCGAAATCTCGTTGCAGCTCTGGGACTAGCCAATTTGACGCACATCCCTTGCTTGGCGCATGTGCTGAATTTGGTGGTGCAGAAGTTCATTCACAACTACCCCGACATGTCAGAGCTGCTGCATAAAGTGCGGGCCGTCTGTTCGCGCTTCCGGCGTTCACATCCTGCCGCTGCTCGCCTGTCTGCGCTACAGCGTAACTTCGGCCTTCCCGCTCACCGCCTCATATGCGACGTGCCCACCAGGTGGAACTCCACCTTGCACATGCTGGACAGACTGTGCGAGCAGCAGCAGGCCATAGTGGAGTTTCAGCTGCAGCACGCACGGGTCAGTCGCACTACAGAACAGCACCACTTCACCACCAATGACTGGGCCTCCATGCGAGACCTGTGTGCCCTGTTGCGCTGTTTCGAGTACTCCACCAACATGGCCAGTGGCGATGACACCGTTATCAGCGTTACAATACCACTTCTATGTCTCCTTGAGAAAACACTTAGGGCGATGATGGAAGAGGAGGTGGCCCAGGAGGAGGAGGAGGAGGAGGAGGAAGAGGGGTCATTTTTAGCACTTTCAGGCCAGTCTCTTCGAAGTGACTCAGAGGGAGGTTTTTGGCAACAGCAGAGGCCAGGTACAAATGTGGCCAGCCAGGGCCCACTACTGGAGGACGAGGAGGACGAGGATGAGGAGGAGGTGGAGGAGGATGAGGATGAAGCATGGTCACAGCGGGGTGGCACCCAACGCAGCTCGGGTCCATCACTGGTGCGTGGCTGGGGGGAAAGGCAGGACGATGACGATACGCCTCCCACAGAGGACAGCTTGTCCTTACCCCTGGGCAGCCTGGCACACATGAGCGACTACATGCTGCAGTGCCTGCGCAACGACAGCAGAGTTGCCCACATTTTAACCTGTGCGGACTACTGGGTTGCCACCCTGCTGGATCCACGCTACAAAGACAATGTGCCCACCTTACTTCCTGCACTGGAGCGTGATAGGAAGATGCGCGAGTACAAGCGCACGTTGGTAGACGCGCTACTGAGAGCATTCCCAAATGTCACAGGGGAACAAGTGGAAGCCCAAGGCCAAGGCAGAGGAGGAGCAAGAGGTCGCCAAGGCAGCTGTGTCACGGCCAGCTCCTCTGAGGGCAGGGTTAGCATGGCAGAGATGTGGAAAACTTTTGTCAACACGCCACAGCTAACTGCACCACCACCTGATACGCAACGTGTTAGCAGGAGGCAACATTTCACTAACATGGTGGAACAGTACGTGTGCACACCCCTCCACGTACTGACTGATGGTTCGGCCCCATTCAACTTCTGGGTCTCTAAATTGTCCACGTGGCCAGAGCTAGCCTTTTATGCCTTGGAGGTGCTGGCCTGCCCGGCAGCCAGCGTTTTGTCTGAACGTGTATTCAGCACGGCAGGGGGCGTCATTACAGACAAACGCAGCCGCCTGTCTACAGCCAATGTGGACAAGCTGACGTTCATAAAAATGAACCAGGCATGGATCCCACAGGACCTGTCCGTCCCTTGTCCAGATTAGACATTAACTACCTCCCCATAACCATATATTATTGGACTCCAGGGCACTTCCTCATTCAATCCTATTTTTATTTTCATTTTACCATTATATTGCAAGGCTACCCAAAGTTGAATGAACCTCTCCTCTGCCTGTGTGCTAGGCCTAAATATATGCCAATGGATTGTTGCAGTGGTGGCTGACGTGAAGCCTCATTCTCTGCTATGACATGCAGACTGATTCTCTGGTGACATGAAGCCAGATTGTCTGTTACGGGACCTCTCTCCTCTGCCTGGGTGCTGGGCCTGAATTTATGACAATGGACTGTTGCAGTGGTGGCTGACGTGAAGCCTGATTCTCTGCTATGACATGCAGACTGATTCTCTGCTGACATGAAGCCAGATCCTCTGTTGCGGGACCTCTCTCCTCTGCCTGGGTGCTGGGCCTAAATTTATGAAAATGGACTGTTGCAGTGGTGGGTGACGTGAAGCCTCATTCTCTGCTATGACATGCAGACTGATTCTCTGCTGACATGAAGCCAGATTGTCTGTTACGGGACCTCTCTCCTCTGCCTGGGTGCTGGGCCTAAATATCTGACAATGGACTGTTGCATTGGTGGCTGACGTGAAGCCTGATTCTCTGCTATGATATGAAGACTGATTCTCTGCTGACATGAAGCCAGATTGTCTGTTACGGGACCTCTCTCCTCTGCCTGTGTGCTAGGCCTAAATATATGCCAATGGATTGTTGCAGTGGTGGCTGACGTGAAGCCTGATTCTCTGCTATGACATGCAGACTAATTCTCTGCTGACATGAAGCCAGATTGTCTGTTACGGGACCTCTCTCCTCTGCCTGGGTGCTGGGCCTAAATTTATGACAATGGACTGTTGCAGTGGTGGCTGACGTGAAGCCTGATTCTCTGCTATGACATGCAGACTGATTCTCTGCTGACATGAAGCCAGATCCTCTGTTACGGGACCTCTCTCCTCTGCCTGGGTGCTGGGCCTAAATTTATGAAAATGGACTGTTGCAGTGGTGGGTGACGTGAAGCCTCATTCTCTGCTATGACATGCAGACTGATTCTCTGCTGACATGAAGCCAGATTGTCTGTTACGGGACCTCTCTCCTCTGCCTGGGTGCTGGGCCTGAATTTATGACAATGGACTGTTGCAGTGGTGGCTGACGTGAAGCCTGATTCTCTGCTATGACATGCAGACTAATTCTCTGCTGACATGAAGCCAGATTGTCTGTTACGGGACCTCTCTCCTCTGCCTGGGTGCTGGGCCTAAATTTATGAAAATGGACTCTTACAGTGGTGGGTGACGTGAAGCCTGATTCTCTGCTATGACATGAAGACTGATTCTCTGCTGACATGAAGCCAGATCCTCTGTTACGGGACCTCTCTCCTCTGCCTGGGTGCTGGGCCTAAATATCTGACAATGGACTGTTGCATTGGTGGCTGACGTGAAGCCTGATTCTCTGCTATGATATGAAGACTGATTCTCTGCTGACATGAAGCCAGATTGTCTGTTACGGGACCTCTCTCCTCTGCCTGTGTGCTAGGCCTAAATATATGCCAATGGATTGTTGCAGTGGTGGCTGACGTGAAGCCTGATTCTCTGCTATGACATGCAGACTGATTCTCTGGTGACATGAAGCCAGATCCTCTGTTACGGGACCTCTCTCCTCTGCCTGGGTGCTGGGCCTAAATATCTGACAATGGACTGTTGCATTGGTGGCTGACGTGAAGCCTGATTCTCTGCTATGATATGAAGACTGATTCTCTGCTGACAAGAAGCCAGATTGTCTGTTACGGGACCTCTCTCCTCTGCCTGTGTGCTAGGCCTAAATATATGCCAATGGATTGTTGCAGTGGTGGCTGACGTGAAGCCTGATTCTCTGCTATGACATGCAGACTGATTCTCTGGTGACATGAAGCCAGATCCTCTGTTACGGGACCTCTCTCCTCTGCCTGGGTGCTGGGCCTAAATTTATGAAAATGGACTGTTGCAGTGGTGGGTGACGTGAAGCCTGATTCTCTGCTATGACATGCAGACTGATTCTCTGGTGACATGAAGCCAGATCCTCTGTTACGGGACCTCTCTCCTCTGCCTGGGTGCTGGGCCTAAATTTATGAAAATGGACTGTTGCAGTGGTGGGTGACGTGAAGCCTCATTCTCTGCTATGACATGCAGACTGATTCTCTGCTGACATGAAGCCAGATTGTCTGTTACGGGACCTCTCTCCTCTGCCTGGGTGCTGGGCCTGAATTTATGACAATGGACTGTTGCAGTGGTGGCTGACGTGAAGCCTGATTCTCTGCTATGATATGAAGACTGATTCTCTGCTGACATGAAGCCAGATTGTCTGTTACGGGACCTCTCTCCTCTGCCTGGGTGCCGGGGCCTAAATATCTGAGAATGGACTGTTCCAGTGGTGGGTAACGGGAAGCCAGATTCTCTGCTATGATATGAAGACTGATTCTCTGCTGACATGAAGCCAGATTGTCTGTTACGGGACCTCTCTCCTCTGCCTGGGTGCTGGGCCTAAATTTATGAAAATGGACTCTTACAGTGGTGGGTGACGTGAAGCCTGATTCTCTGCTATGACATGAAGACTGATTCTCTGCTGACATGAAGCCAGATTGTCTGTTACGGGACCTCTCTCCTCTGCCTGGGTGCCGGGGCCTAAATATCTGAGAATGGACTGTTCCAGTGGTGGGTGACGGGAAGCCAGATTCTCTGCTATGGAACCTCTCTCCAATTGATTTTGGTTAATTTTTATTTATTTAATTTTTATTTTAATTAATTTCCCTATCCACATTTGTTTGCAGGGGATTTACCTACATGTTGCTGCCTTTTGCAGCCCTCTAGCCCTTTCCTGGGCTGTTTTACAGCCGTTTTAGTGCCGAAAAGTTCGGGTCCCCATTGACTTCAATGGGGTTCGGGTTCGGGACGAAGTTCGGATCGGGTTCGGATCCCGAACCCGAACATTTCCGGGATGTTCGGCCGAACTTCTCGAACCCGAACATCCAGGTGTTCGCTCAACTCTACCATCGACACGTCATCATCGTCACCTTCACCACCACTTGTCATTTTCAAAATGACTCTTTGCCAAAGTCCCTACAGAAGAGCAGTATTTGTGGAAGCAGTTATATCACAGGCCTCAATCAGTATTTGGTGGAAGCTGGTATATCGCACCCCTCAATCAGTATTTTGTCGAAGCAGGTATATAGAACTCCTTAATTAGTATTTTGTAGAAGCAGGTATATCGCACCCTCAATCAGTATTTTGTGGAAACAGGTATATAGAACACCTGAATCAATATTTGGTGGAAGCAGGTATATTTCACCCCTCAATCTGTATTTTGTGGAGGCAGGTATATAGAACCCCTGTCACATTGCAGAAACACAGGCTCTATGTATCTAAGCTATATGGCAGCTCAGTGTATCTAAGCTCTATGGCAGCTCTGTGTATCTAAGCTCTATGGCAGCTCTGTGTATCTAAGCTCTATGGCAGCCCTGTGTATCTAAGCTCTATGTATCTAAGCTATATGGCATCTCTGTGTATCTAAGCTCTATGGCAGCTCTGTGTATCTAAGCTCTATGGCAGGGATGGCCAACCATACGGACACAAAGAGCCAGAAAAAAAAACTTATGACTACCAGGAGCCACAAGCTATACATTGCGCGGTTGTGATTTTTTTTTCTGTTACGGCGTTCACCGCATAGGAAATATTTTTAAATAATTTAATAGTTCAGACTTTTATTCGGGCATGGCGATATGTAATATGTTTATTTTTTATTGTTTGTAAATTTTATATGTAAAGTTGGGAAAGGGAGCGATTTAAACTTTTAGTATTTTGATGGGGGTTTTTTTTATTTTTATTTTTAATTTACTTAGGGGCTAGAACCCTTGTCCTCTTCACCCTAATAGAGCTCTATTAGGGTGAATAGGACTTCACACTCTCCCTGCTGCCCTGTGCATAGTACACACAGCAGCAGGGAGCGTACCATGGCAGCCAGGGCTTCAGTAGTGTCCTGGCTGCCCTGAGGGGTTAATTTCCGCGGTTTGGAGAATCGCTTGCCCTGTTATTGAGGCCGGGTATGTGATACCGCCGCCGGCACCCGCTGCCTCCTATACTTGAATGAATTACATTCATTGGTGGTGCAGTGCGCCCTCCCCCAGTATTATAAATTCTAATCATTGGTGGCGCAGTGTCCCCCCCAAGTATTAGTGTCATTGATGGCAGCGGTAGCCACGTCACAGTGAAGAGGGAGGGACTCCCGCCTTCTCCACTGTGGTAGTGAACAGAACATGGTAGGTGCTGAGAGCGGCGCATGCTATGTTCTCTATTAGGCTGCGCAGCTGCTTCCCATCTCCACAGCAAGAGCCGCACTTGAAGCGGCAAAGAGCCGCATGCGGCTCGAGAGCCACGGGTTGGCCACCCCTGCTCTATGGCAGCTCTGTGTATCTAAGCTCTATGACAGCTCTGTGTATCTAAGCTTTATGGCAGCTCTGTGTATCTAAGCTCTATGGCAGCTCTGTGTATCTAAGCTCTATGGAATCTCTGTGTATCTAAGCTCTATGGCAGCTCTGTGTATCTAAGCTTTATGGCAGCTCATATATGACACCTATATCTATCTAAGCTATATTACAGCCATATCTATGTTGACTATATACTATGTATTTACTGCCCCCCCTCCCCCCATACACAATGACGTGTCCTCCACCCCTCCATACACACAATATACACAATGCTGTGTCCCCCACCCCTCCATACACACAATATACACAATGCAGTGTCCCCCACCCCTCCATACACACAATATACACAATGCAGTCACCCCCACCCCATACACACAATGCAGTGTCCCCCACCCCTCCATACACACAATATACACAATGCAGTCACCCCCACCCCTCCATACACACAATATACACAATGCAGTCACCCCCACCCCATACACACAATGCAGTGTCCCCCACCCCTCCATACACACAATATACACAATGCAGTGTCCCCCACCCCTCCATACACACAATACAGGGTCCCCCTCCCCCACCCCATACACACAATGCAGTCACCCTCACTCCATACACACAATGCTCTGTGTATCTAAACTCTATGGCAGCTCTGTGTATCTAAGCTCTATGGCTGCTCTGTGTATCTAAGCTATATGGCAGCTCTGTGTATCTAAGCTCTATGGCATCTCTGTGTATCTAAGCTCTATGGCATCTCTGTATATCTAAGCTCTATGGAATCTCTGTGTATCTAAGCTCTATGGCAGCTCTGTGTATCTAAGCTTTATGGCAGCTCATATATGACACCTATATCTATCTAAGCTATATTACAGCCATATCTATGTTGACTATATACTATGTATTTACTGTCCCCCCTCCCCCCATACACAATGACGTGTCCCCCACCCCTCCATACACACAATATACACAATGCAGTGTCCCCCTCCCCCACCCTATACACACAATATACACAATGCAGTCACTCCCACCCCATACACAGAATGCAGTGTCCCCCACCCCTCAATTCACACAATGCAGTGTCCCCCACCCCTCCATACAAACAATGCAGTGTCCCCCACCCCTCTATACACACAATGCAGTGTCCCCCACCCCTCCATACACATAATGCAGTGTCCCCCACCCCTTCATACACACAATATACACAATGCAGTGTCCCCCACCCCTCCATACACACTATATACACAATGCAGTCACCCCCACCTTCCTCTCCCTGGGAAACCTAAGAGCCCAGGCAGAAGCACATGTCTTTACTCTCCAGTGTAAACAGCAGGGAGGGCGGGTCTTCCATCTGATTGGCTGTCCTGACTTGCCTTCTCCCTTTTATTGGCTGAGCTGCTTGTCCTTCATTCCTGCTCCTGGATCACAGCAATACCGTGACTGTAGTAATAGAGTAATGAGCGAGCACTCATACACTTGGCAACCAGATTGACATGTGCAGAAAATATTTATTAAATCCCCATAAAATACAAGTAATAAAATTTATAAGAACAATGTAGCAATAATATAAAACATTACAGTCACATATATTATGGTAGATATTATCAACACTATATTCATATGACTCAATAGTGTCGATAAATTCAATAATATATATCACACCAAAAAACTTCAAGTATATGCTGTTATTTGGAAAGAGGGGGTATTATCTTCTAGCACTATATCCCACTGGAGAAGGTGGAGAAACACTGGAGAGGAGGTCATTTTATCAGACAAATGTCTAGGATAGAATCCAGACGCATTTATGAATTTGGATCTCTACAACCGAAAGGCCTTAATTCGGAGTTGGAAATTTTGGGATTTATGTAGGTTGGGTGTCTTGTGGTCGACGGCACGTCGCATGCTAGGCCGTCTATCGGCGCTGCGACGTGTCCTTGGCTCCGAGATACCCACCCTTCTTTCTCTATCAAATCCGAATAATTGTATCAAACTCTAGGATTCCTATGAAACTTCCACGATTCCTCACATTTATTATTTATTGTTTTAAATGTTTATATTCATATTTTAATCTTGAAAATCTGTTTAATAATATTTTATTATAAAAAGTCATTTTATAAGTGTTAGCAATCAGATATCAAGTTTATATTTCACACAATAATATATCACACCAATTGGGACATCTGGGCCAAAAAACGCATGTCCCCCCCAAAAAAACGCATACAAAACGCATACAAAACGCATGGAAACTGCAAGAAGGAAAAAAAGGAAAAAAAAAAAAATAATAATAATTTTTAAGGCTGTATGGAATTATCCCCTGATTATGTTGAAAAGCCTCCGATAATACTGTATGGCCATACAGAAGAAAATTTCTACAGTAAAGGATTAACTATTCTTATTGTCGAAAGCTGCACCAAAGGAAATTGCGGAACAGAGTGGCAACTCCTGCGATCTTTGGAACTCCCGCAAAATTTAAACCAGCTTGCTGTATCGAGCGACTGAATAAGTCGGCAAATATTTAAAGCTCCATTGAAGCAATAGGGAGACAGCAGACACTAGACGGTAAGCCAAATATCGATTTAAAGTTTTCTTCAATTCAAAGCTCATATCGACTTTAAAAGGATATGCTATAAGAGACTTTTCACATTATCAGGATTCCTGTGGACACTTTATGAACATGTTGTGCTCCCAGTGAATACACCTACAACATTTTCAGTGACATTCAGTTTTCCAAATTGGGATAGAGTGCTAGAAGATAATACCCCCTCTTCCCAAATAACAGCATATACTTGAAGTTTTTTGGTGTGATATATATTATTGAATTTATCGACACTATTGAGTCATATGAATATAGTGTTGATCATATCTACCATAATATATGTGACTGTAATGTTGTATATTATTGCTACATTGTTCTTATACATTTTATTACTTGTATTTTATGGGGATTTAATAAATATTTTCTGCACATGTCAATCTGGTTGCCAAGTGTATGAGTGCTCGCTCATTACTCTATTACTACATTTGCCTTTTAAGAGAGGGTAGGGTGATTCCCTCTATATGAGCTTGCAGCACCATACCTCAACTACTTGCTAGTGAGCCACCACAACCTACCACAATTTTTAATACAGTGACTGTCAGCACCTGGGTAACCCTTTCCTAATCAGAGCTCTCCTGTACACTCTTTCAGTGCAACACAGGAGCTTCTGTTTTGCACAGTCAGCCCTGTGACAGCCCTGCTGCTCTATTGATATGCTAATGAGATAGGGGCAGTCGGAGAGAGGGGGCGGGCACCAAAGGCTCTGACGTCTCGTTTACAGAGCTGGGCCACTCCCTTAAGCAGGGAGAAGCTTGTAAACGAGACGTCAGTGCCAGAGAAGGGTTGATGACGTCGAGGGTCACATGACCCAAATCAGCAGTGTGGAAACAGCGCAAAATCAATAAAGTGAGTACATTAGAAATGTATCTTTAATGATGTATAAAGCAGCCCTAACACATATTTTTTTAAGTCGGATAACCCCTTTAATCAGTATTTTGTAGAAACAGGTATATCGCACCCCTCAATCAGTATTTTGTGGAAACAGGTATATAGAACCCCTGAATCAGTAGTTGGTGGAAACAGGTATATTGTACCCCTCAATCAGTATTTTGTGGAAGCAGGTATATCGCACCCCTCAATTAGTACTTTGTGGAAACAGGTATAGAGAACCCCTGAATCAATATTTGGTGGAAGCAGGTATATCGCACCCCTCAATCAGTATTTTGTGGAAGCAGGTATATCAAACCCCTTCATCGGTATTTTGTGGAAGCAGGTATATCGCACCCCTCAATCAGTTTTTTTTTGGGACAACAGATATATCACACCAGTTGCAATTAATTATTCCAATAGCGTTTTCCCCTCTATATAGCTGCTGTATCGCAGCAGAACCGTACACAACTGCTGCACAATACAAATGCACTATAATTTACTTTCTATGTTAGAAAGTATATTATAAGTATATCACACCCCTCAGTATATCACACCTATCGATAGCACACCTATACCAGTCCTTAAAAGGACTTTTGTGGCCCTATTAGCTAGCGTTTGGTGTCCCTAACAGTCTGTCCCTGCTCCACAAAGCATCCTCTCACTACACTGGCAAAACACAGAATGTAAAATGGCTGCCAGATCGGGTTCTGTTATAAGGTGAGGGGTGTGTCCATGTGCTGAAACGTCTCAATTGGCTCTCCTGCTCCACCGGATGGATGTGTCATGGGTCAAAATTCGGCGCAATGCAAAAGAACATGGCGCATGCGAACATCGCCATATGCTAGCATGTTCGGTGAATCACGAATGAGCAAAGTTCGCCGCAAAACGACCACCGGGCGAACCGCAAGGCCATCTCTAATGTTCACAGTGAAAATGGAATGACTTCATTTATTTAAATAGTGTAATTTGGTATTTTCAATTGTAGTATATATATCAAATTACACTATCATGATTCCCAATGCACATATATACCATCTGCTTTTTTTGACTGTCCATAAAACCAGATGGTGACCCTGTCTAAAGGTCATGCAAGAGGTTTGTAGTACCTAAGGACTGTATCCAGTCTTTCAGCTAATAGATGGAAAATGCTTAGGAAGTATTGCTATCATATCAATGTCTTGACCTTCTCATGATCTGATATTATCTGCTTAGTGCTTTTATTGCTCCTTGTACTCTAAATACTTCTAATAATTTATAATGTATTCTATACAAATGTTCTGCTTGTATAGGCATTGAGAGGGTCTGTTCATTTCACATTTTTAGCCTACATTTTTAAAGGAAAGATGAGGCACATGCTAAACATGGCTATAATGCTCCATCAGTCATACAGGGACCAAAAACATGCTATTTTGTCCTCTGGTCTGTATACATCACTGTACCCCCAAAAAGAGATTAAATAACGAAGTAGATTACACTATTCCATCCCGTGGGGCCCCTGTACAGAACATATCAATTTGATGGAAGCCATACTAGCCTATGAGTTACAGGTGTGACTGGCATTTATCCTGGCCTTCATTAAATGGATACCTCTGGGAACTCCAGTGATGTCACAGTGCACATATAGACATATCACTGAGAAGGGGCAGAGCCTGGCAGCAGGCAGAATGACCATGAAGAACAGATATAGCCCCCTGCTCCTAGATACCCCCTTTACCTTACTTAAAGGCGCATTTCATCTTACTTGCATGCTCCCTTCATCATCCCCCACAGCCTAGCCTTCATCGACAAATTCATTCTCCCTTCATCTTTCCTTCACACTTTTTTTTATCATCCCACAAAACAGACTCCATTAAAGGGATTGTTCAGTATCATGATATTGATGACCTATCTGCAGGATAGATCATTAATATCAGATCAGCAGGGGTCTGACTCCCAAAACTTCTGCCGATCAACCGTTATAAGTGGCCATGGCACTTGTGCCGTCATGAAATTTAGTGTTTTTCTGCCTCTCCAAGAAAAAAACAACCATTAAATAGACAAATGGAAATGTATTATATTATGGTCACTATTTCCCAGTGTCCCCAACCTGCATGTTTGTTGTTCTCTTAGGTCTATTGGTTAATACTAAGTCCAGTATGGCCGTCCCTATAGTCGGATCCTGCACATGTTGGGAAAAGTTATTATCTTTAGTTACAGTCAAGAACCTGTTTCCTTTAGGAGTTCTACAGTTTTCAGTTTTCTTTTCTACATCCAAATAGTTGAAGTCCCCCATAATAACAACCTCATTATGATTTGCCTCCTCATCTTTTTCCCTTTTCAGGAGATTTTTTGTGTAATATTAAATGGCTTGTAACAAACTCTATCCGAATTTTATCATTGGTTTTCCCACCCTGTACTGTTGTTCTACTCACAGCAACTCCATGGGGGACATTTATCAATAATGGCCATAAAGATCCTTACATCACGAATCAAAAGTGGTGATTTGTTTCACCTCATTTATAAAAAGGTGCATGCCATCTTTAAAAATGTGTCTTTTGTAATTGGAGGCTAATAATCTGTCAGTTAGTAAACAAATGCAACATTTTTAAGCCAAAGTGTTAAAATGTGACATTTAATTGAAGAGATGAGCAAAGTTTAGAAAAATTCTATTCAGTAGCTTCACAGAATTTTGACAAAGAAATTTGATTTGTTACGAATTATGTCACAAATTGCTTTCCATCGTATTGCTTTGCAATGACTGGGATGCTGTGTTCAACGCTGATTGTGACATCTGTGACCCACATTCAGCTGTTCCGGGGTTAATCAGGGGGTTGATGAAAAAAATGATACCTCATCAACCCCCTGATTAACCCTGGAAAACCCCGGGGTTGATGAAAAAAATGATACCTCATCCACTTGCTCACATAGAGGCCGTCCACTCCCGTCTTGATCGAAGAAAACCTGCCACAGGACCTGCAGAGAGCGTGACGACACATGATCAAGCTAGGTATGTGGTGACGTCAAAACATCTGGAGAAAAATAAGGAGGAAACAATTGATATATTTGGTGCACATCCAAACACCATTATTTTTGGTGCATTCTAACCATAGTTCTGGTACAACATGATTAGTAAATGTCCCCCTATATGTTCATTTCCCTCACCTATATCTTCCCTGAGTGTGGGCTTTAAAGAAGACTTCACAAAAAGGCAAGCCCCCTTCTTTCCAGTTTTTATGATCCTTTCTAAACAGACTGAAAACAACTGCCCAGCCATAGCTATCATCCAGCCATGTTACAATCCCAAATAAACGCAAAGCGAATGAACGCCCGGTGTTGTTGCTGTCCTAGACTAATTAAGCATATAAAACCAAAGCTAGACTCAGAACAGCATGATTTAAACAAATACAAAAATCTTTTATTGGACATACATTTGTTAAAACATACATATCCATATATATATAAGCAGCACAAAGCCACACAGGATAATCCTTACAAATCTGTTGTAAAATATAACAATGAATCATCCCAGACTGTGCAGAGTATATTCAAACACAGCCCGCAGTCAAAAAAGTACAAAGTGCATAGTGCTCAACGTAAACAATGACTTAGGGAAAATACATAATACAAGTGAATACAGACCAAAGTCGTCCTGGATCCCTACACGTGTTTCGCGTTTTGCTTCCTCAGGGGATACTGTTGGTGTGTGTCGACTGTTCATATATAGTCTGCAGATTGACTGAAATGAGGGTCACCTGGGCTGCGAGTAAAGACTAGGAACCGGAAGTGAGATGCGCTCCACGCTGGAACGCACCGTCACTTCCGGTCCAGTCTGTGTCCGGACACTTAATACATCCCAAAATAGCCAGTGGGCCTAAACAATGACCCGTCTCACTACCTGTAAAAGACCTATTTATTCGATCACTAGGTATAGAGGATGTGAGAGGAGGCGGCGAGAAGGAGGCCAGGGAAGACCGCTCCACAGAGCACCACATACCGGATATCCGGCATGCGGTCCACCGTGGAACGCATCGCCCGCATCACACTGACGCAGCCACCTCCCACACCCCGGCCCGACGTGATGGTAAATCACATGGACACATCCGACGCCTAATGCGTTTCACACTGGAACGCAAGTAGTGTTCCACTCCCAGGATCAGCATGGAATCAGTTGAATATCTATTCCGTTCTATACTGGGGCACAAACAATGTAGATACATAGAGGTAAACTTGTACAAATACTCAAATATTAATAAATACACACTTCAGGGAGACGTCCCCGGATAAAATAATAAAGTGCATCAAATACTTCATTATATGTATTAAAAATATATATATAAATACTGTGAATTAAATATAACTTCATAGATCTTATATATCATATCGATCAAAAAAATCCAATGTTCATTTGTAACTCAAAATAAGTGATAAGAAAGTGAAATGAAGAAGATGATACATGCAACAAGGTGATGATAGGATAAAAGTGATACAATAATCAGTGAAAAAGGTGATAAAAGTGAGAGTGAAATAAATATAGACATATATATATATAATTAAAATAGTTCCAGTTCATACTACATATTACCCATATATACCCCTACTCAAGTGGGATCAGTTAATAGCTGTCACCGTTAAATACAGCGGAGTCCTTACACATTCCGTTAATTTTCTGTGATTGCAAGAACATTTGATATGCTCCATTTGTGTGATATCCCTACTAATACTCCTTATTGTACAGTTCCTCAGCGAACCGTGTTGTTCACTCCTCCACGGATGTTGTTGTCCATCATACATGCATATATCGCAAAAAGCAGCCTCAAGGAATTACGACCAAAAAATAATAACCTATCAATGCAGAAAAGAACATTTTTAATAAAAACCAGATGAGCCAAGTGCTGAATGAGAATGAACGGGTGTTGTTTAAGAGTGAGATCGATGAAGCCTTTAAAATATGGGAGAAACAAATTAAGGAAAGGAAGACAACTAAATTCCAAAGAGATCTACAGGATCTGGATCAGAATAGGATTTATAAGTGGAAGCAGAAGAGGTCCGAACCACGGAGCAGGAGTGCGTCTGTGTCCTCATTAGTTTCAACTGAAAATGAGGGGAGTAACTCTGACTCAAATACTAGAACATACCCTACACGATATGGGAGAAGACGCAATGAAACAGCAAGAGGACGTCCAACAACAAAGAGATTCCAGGGTACGGGTGACCCTAAGAACCAGCGTTTGCAGGTAATTAATCTGTCTGACCACATCTTGAGCAATGAGCAGTTAGAGGTGTTGAGTCTGGGTTTAAACTTTATCCCTAAAACAGGATTTAATCTTTTTACAGCGGTGAAGGATTTGCAGTTATTTGCACGAAACCTCACTTTTAAGAAGTTGTATCATAGGGGCGGCACGGAGGACACTATGTTCACAGCGGTGGAATTGGAAGCAATTCGTGTTTTGGAGGAACTACAGAATGAACAATTGGATGTTGCACCGGTGAGTAGACTACCTGTAGCCCTGATACCCAAATCAAAGAAATTTCCCCCCATGTCATTATTTCCAAATATAGACATCTTTGTTAAGGTTGTCACGGATGAACTGAGGTCTATAAAAAAATTTACACCAGGAGATAACCTCAATAGACGACAGCGTCTGGCTCTAAAACAACTCAACAAAATCGAGAACCTTGTAATTAAAAGTTCAGACAAAGGTGGTAATGTGGTTTTATGGCCAACCCATATGTACGAACGGGAGGCCTTCAGGCAGCTTAGGAGTTCTAGCTGCTATCGGAAATTGACATTTAACCCATTAACTGCCTTTCAGGGTGATCTGGGAAGGATATTACAAAAAGCAGCAGATACAGGAATAATTACCTGTAAAGAACAAAATTGCCTACTCACCAGCGATCCCACCATTGCAACTTACATGTTGCCAAAGATTCACAAAAATGCAAAAGTCCCACAAGGACGTCCGATAGTCTCAGGTAACAACAGCATGTGTGAGGCTGTCAGCAAACTAATTGATCATGTTTTGCGACCGTTTGTTGACAGTTTACCCTCATATCTCAAGGACACCAGAGATCTACTACGAAAAGTCGACGGTCTACAATTGGATGAGGACATGATTTTGGTGACGTGTGACGTTGAGTCATTATATACATCTATCCGCCATGATGATGGGATCCTAGCTGCAATAAATTACCTGATGACCTCCAACACACAAAGTGAGTATGCGGGATTTATCCTCGAATTACTTGACTTCACGTTGCGTCACAATTTTTTCATGTTTAAGGGATCTTTCTACCTACAGCTCCAGGGAACCGCGATGGGGGCGTCATGTGCGCCCTCTTACGCGAATCTTTTCCTGGGGCTGTGGGAGAGAAACATCTTCTTGACGGATCCACATGTGGAGCCGATATATAGATGACGTTCTCATGATTTGGCAGGGTAATATGGAGGATCTACAGGAGTTTATGACACTCCTTAATACAAACAATGTAAACATTCACCTTACCTATAAGATGGGGAGAACCAAAATGGACTTCTTGGATGTGGCTCTGTGTGTTGATAATGATGGCTTTATCCACACAGATTTATTTCAGAAGCCGACCGCTGTGAACAGTCTCCTCCGTGCCGACTCCTATCACCCGAACAAACTACTTGATGGCATACCGGTGGGACAGTTCTTAAGGCTGAAAATAATTTGTTCTAGGGACGAAGATTTTGAAAAACGATCAATAGATTTAACCAAGAGATTTAAAGACCGTGGATACAGTGATCGCTCGGTAAGGAAGGCGTACCTGCGAGCTAAATACAGTAAAAGAGTGAAATTACTAGAGGATCGGGGAAAACAGGAGAATGAAAGCAAAATGGTGAGATTTATCACATCATACAATTCTGGACATGAAGAACTTACCTCTATTTTAGGGAAACATTGGAATATACTAAGATTGGACCATACCCTACGGAGTTATGTACCACACCATCCCTCTCTAACCTCTAAAGAATTTAAAGGATATTCTAGTCCACAGCCATTATGAGGGTAAGACTACAGGGAATCTTTTCGGTTCTAAGGGCCCCAAATGGGGATGTCGTCCGTGTGGAAAATGTGTGGCATGCCCCAACATTTTGAGTACAAATTTTTTCACAGATTGCACTGGACGTAAGAACTACGAGATCACACACACGATCTCATGTACAACAGTGGGGGTGATCTATGTTGCCACCTGTCCGTGTAATCTATCCTACGTAGGAATGACATCGAGACAGTTGAGACGAAGGACACGAGAACATGTTCTTGGAATTCTGGGAGCGAAGGAGGAAGAAGATCCTTACAACCTGAAAACGGTCCCCCGACACTTCAAGACCCATCACAACTGTGATGCTTCCCTCTTGAAGGTAAGAGGCATTGACAGGGTCTTGATAGGCGGGAGGGGAGGGAATTGGAAGAAAGTCCTTGCCCAAAAGGAGGTCAAATGGATCTTCGAGTTGAACACCGTTATGCTGTATGGTCTAAATGAGGCCTTAAGTTTTTCGCCATTTTTGGGTTAGTCTAATAATGTCTACTGTTTATTTCTCTGTGTATGAATTCCTCTGTAGGTCTAAGTGGTGTGTATCCCTTTGACCTTTTTAATACACAGTTTTGTGTTTTTAACATATTATTAAAAATGTTATTTTCTGCATTGATAGGTTATTATTTTTTGGTCGTAATTCCTTGAGGCTGCTTTTTGCGATATATGCATGTATGATGGACAACAACATCCGTGGAGGAGTGAACAACACGGTTCGCTGAGGAACTGTACAATAAGGAGTATTAGTAGGGATATCACACAAATGGAGCATATCAAATGTTCTTGCAATCACAGAAAATTAACGGAATGTGTAAGGACTCCGCTGTATTTAACGGTGACAGCTATTAACTGATCCCACTTGACTAGGGGTATATATGGGTAATATGTAGTATGAACTGGAACTATTTTAATTATATATATATATATATATATATGTCTATATTTATTTCACTCTCACTTTTATCACCTTTTTCACTGATTATTGTATCACTTTTATCCTATCATCACCTTGTTGCATGTATCATCTTCTTCATTTCACTTTCTTATCACTTATTTTGAGTTACAAATGAACATTGGATTTTTTTGATCGATATGATATATAAGATCTATGAATTTATATTTAATTCACAGTATGTATATATATATTTTTTATACATATAATGAAGTATTTGATGCACTTTATTATTTTATCCGGGGACGTCTCCCTGAAGTGTGTATTTATTAATATTCGAGTATTTGTACAAGTTTACCTCTATGTATCTACATTGTTTGTGCCCCAGTATAGAACGGAATAGATATTCAACTGATTCCATGCTGATCCTGGGAGTGGAACACTACTTGCGTTCCAGTGTGAAACGCATTAGGCGTCGGATGTGTCCATGTGATTTACCATCACATCGGGCCGGGGTGTGGGAGGTGGCCGCGTTGGTGTGATGCGGGTGATGCGTTCCACGGTGGACCGCATGCCGGGTATCTGGTTCCGGTATGTGGTGCTCTGTGGAGCGGTCTTCCCTGGCCTCCTTCTCGCCGCCTCCTCTCACATCCTCTATACCTAGTGATCGGATACATAGGTCTTTTACAGGTAGTGAGACGGGTCATTGTTTAGGCCCACTGGCTATTTTGGGATGTATTAAGTGTCTGGACACAGACTGGACCGGAAGTGACGGTGCGTTCTATTCACTTGTATTATGTATTTTCCCTAAGTCATTGTTTACGTTGAGCACTATGCACTTTGTACTTTTTTGACTGCGGGCTGTGTTTGAATATACTCTGCACAGTCTGGGATGATTCATTGTTATATTTTACAACAGATCTGTAAGGATTATCCTGTGTGGCTTTGTGCTGCTTATATATATATATATATGATATGTATGTTTTAACAAATGTATGTCCAATAAAAGATTTTTGTATTTGTTTAAATCATGCTTTTCTGAGTCTAGCTTTGGTTTTACATCCAGCCATGTTATAACAGCTGAAGTAATCAGAGGTTAATAGTGGTTGACTACAGCTCTCTCTCCCATAGACCAGGGAATGATAATGGAGATGTAGAGAGAACTGGTCATTGCCTCTACAGGGGAAATCCTGGTAGGCCGGTCATGCCACTCTGTGGCATCACTACTACTGCTCCTCATTCATAAGCTGCATATAAAAGTTCAGAGAGCTCTGTCCTAATGCCTTAAAGGGGTATATTTTAATTGGGCCCACCTACCACCAATGTGGCTATGGCAGATTGTTTGCTGATCTTGCCTACTTATGTTGACCCAGCCAAGGATGGACTGAGGGTACTCTCGTAAAGTGGTCCTGGAAAAAAAAACAACTGAAAGTGGCCCCAAGTTGTAGGTGAGTCCAAATTGACAGAAGGCAGGTCAACACAAATAGGCAGGACCAACAACAACTACAAGTAGGCAGAGACAACAGAAGTAGGTGTGGCCAGCAATACCTTAATGCAGCACAAAATACTGCCCCAGCAAACAAAATACCACAGTGCAGCATAAAATACTGCCCTATGACCATACTGAGGATGGTGAAACAGTTGAATTCAGGAGGGCACCTGTGGCTGCTGGCCAGGTACATAAGCATCTGATACTCTTATCATTAATTAATGCTGAGAGTATCAGATCGTTATGGAACTAGCCAGCGGCCGTAAGGAGAGCTCTGACGGCCCCCTCGCCATCAGCCCTCCAGGGAATTTCCCTGTAGGGGCTATGGCCAGTCCACCACTGGATCCAGCCTACTGTCAATTTAAACCCACCTACCATATGAGGCCACTTTTAGATTTATTTATTTTTTGCAAAGGCCCCTTTAAAATTGTAATCCACTGCAGAAAATGCATACAAGCCCATCTATAGTATATTGTAACAGCAGCAGCTGCTAGCCTCTGCTGCTCCACAGACCCTGCCCGGCAACTAGGACCGGCCTCCTGCCATCCCTTTTCCAATTGGGTCCAACCTCCAGGTCCTGCTTGTTCTTTTCTCCTGTTCCCTTTGGGAGCTCACACATGCGTCCCCTCTGGTTCTTAAAGGGCCAGAGCATGTGCCATACTTTTCACCAGCCAATGGCTGGTAGTCCTGGGGTACTTAAGGAACCTGCTCCGGTGGGAAAGTGCCTGAGCAATAGGTTTATTAGCTTGCCAAGTTCTTGCAAAGGTGTGCTGTTTCTGTTGTCTGCCTGTGAACTAACCATACCTGACCTCCAAAGTGTCCGTTCACTTCTTGCCCTGACCTCGGACCATTTACCGTTTTGCACACACTCTGCCAGCTCTGGACTCAGCTGTTAACCACATAGAGGCTATTCTAGGAGATAGCGGCCTGGTGGTTCCCCTGCAGTGAAACCCAGATTTATGTATAGGAGTTGAAGGGTGAATACCAGGGGACTGCCAGGATAACACCCTTAGGATTAGCCCTAAGACAAATCTGTTGGTTAAGGGCTGGTTCACACTAACGTTTTTGGCGTTCCATATACGGGCTGTTTTTTGATTCCGTATTAGGTCCATATACGGAACCATTCATTTCAATGGTTGCGCAAAAAAATGGAATGTACTCATTATCCATTCCGTTTTCGTATTTCCCTTTTTCCGTCCCGTTCAAAGATAGAATATGTCTTATTATTGCCCGCAAATCACGTTCTGTGGCTCCATGCAAATCAATGGGTCCGCAATTCCGTATTCGTTCAGTTTTTGCAGAACCATCTATTGAAACTTTTATGCCCAGCCCAATTTTTTCTATGTAATTACTGTATACTATATATGCCATATGAAAAAACTGAACGGAAAAACGGAATGGAACCAGAAACAGTACTGAAAAAAAAACGGAAAAACTGATCCATTAAAAACGGCCCGCAAAACACTGAAAAAGCCATACGGTCGTGTGAACGAGCCCTAACACAGTACTTCCACACCCACAGCCATAACATGTATAATATTGGTATTCTGCATTATCTAGACCGCCAGCAGTAGAAGATAAAATCTTAAATAATATTTTTGTAAACTCTTTGAGCCCTCTAGCTTCTCAAATGTTAGAATTTAAGACAGATAGAAAATTCAGATAGAAAATAATGTTGCTGTTTAAAAAAAAAATAAAAAAAATATTGACTTTCCCTGTTGCCTATTTGATCATGTTGCCAATCAGTATTCTCAACTGCTAATTTTATCAGATAAGGTATGTTCTTTTTTTGGCCTCCATACTTGCCAACACCTCTGATGAACATTGACAGATCACTGAAATAAAAAAGCAGTACCAATCAGCAGGCCAAACTTTTCTAACAGTTGGGATGGTCAAAGCCACAATACCGGTGTTTCAGCTGCTTCTATGTACACCTTGGAAACAAGTCAGGATCCATGCATTTAGTATTTTTATGGGCAAACATATTATGAATCTGTTCATGAAAGAACTGTAATATAATTGTGTGCTTTATGGTATAGTAGTAACAGAAGCATGTACAGCACATTTTATCCTGTCATATTAAAAGGAATCTGTCAGCTCCTGAAACACCCCACAATTTACAGTAAGTGGTATATAGTATAAATGACTCTGAGTCCTATTATGTCATTTGTATCATTTTACTCACTTGCATTTCGATGCTGTGCTCCCACAAACCGGCAATTATATACATTGAAAGGACTGCTCAGTTGGCTGAGTAGGTGGTTCACCAAGATGCTCTAACAGTCGGGTCATCTCCATTATGTGCGTGTGCATTTTACTGGCAAGTGAGTATGAGGATACAAATTCCATGATCCAACTCTGCATCGTTTACACTGTACACTCTAGTTTGGGCGATGTTTCGGAGGTGACAGATAAACAACTTTATATGGTTTCCACAGGCAGCTAATTTACCTGTAACAAGCACATCTTAAATTTAGCAAGTCGATGAGTGCTTGTTTACTGTAATTTATGGAGTAGGTTACATTGATCATGAGTTTTGAATGTTAGTTTTCTCCTCCTTCCAATATCGTTAGTAGTACTTCACCTGTTTACACTAGAGAAAAATATGCATTGTACGACAATTGCCATTTGGTGTCTTATCGTTGGACATGGTTACCTGGGACAAAAGTGAAAGGCCCTTAAATCCATAAAGAAGTTATTACCGGGTAATTGTAATACAAATATATACACACAAAAAAACTTGAGCCTATTTAGAAAACTCAAAAAAAAATCTCTAAATAACACTAAAAACCAAAGACAGAACTCAATTTCTGAACGATTGGTTTTCTGCTAATATGATTGTTACAGCAAGATTTTCCGGTCTGTTGCGTTAATGCGCAAAGACAGAATGTTGGCTATGACACAATCATCCCTGTGTTGGTGAATTTACCACAGGATATTTGACTTCCACCTGGTCAAGATGGAAATACGCAGATGCTGGTTTGATGTTCTACAACATTGACTCCAGAACATTCGACTTTGTGCTATCATCTTTGAACAGGCCAGCTGAATGATGGAGCTTTTCCAGGTTCCCCAGCTGAGTTTGAACCTGTTTCTGTCATCCAGAGAGCCAAACTTCTATTCATGAAGCCAGTACAAACAGAAAGAATGAAAAAATATTTTATAATGAGAAAAACAAGGACACGTAAAATGGAAAGAGTGAGGACGTTTTCAACGCACAAAGGCACATTGATTTAAAAAAAAACTAAAAAAAAACAAGGATGCACAACAGAGCAAAATAATTATATTCTCTCGTAAACAACATATAAAAATGACAAGAAGATAAAGATGCCTTCTATCTATCTATCTACGGATTATTCATGACACTATTCAGGCATATACTGTATCAGGTAAACAGTGGTTTATTCAAGAACAGAATGTCTTTTAGACTCCACATAGGGCCATCTATATTCACGTGTTCATCCTGTCTTTTCTGTTAGAGAGGGTGTGTTTTCAACATCCGAAATTATTAACAACATCCCATGACATAAATTCATATACACAGTGATGTAGTTTTTGTCATAACCACAATAATACGGATTATTCCAACACCCCAACGCAACAACTACTTACACTGTTAGTCCCATCATGGTCCTGAATTCTTCAAATGTAGCTCTTGCTAGAGGCTTTATTATGACATCATCTATCGTCTTGTTAGTTCTACAGTAAACAGACGTAATCAGACAATGTTCCACTTGATCATGAAGGTGATGATGTTTTACACCAATGTGCATGGACTTTGAATTGATCTTTTACTGCATACAAGTTCAATACATCCTCAGTTGGCTGAGTAGGTGGTTCACCAAGATGCTCTAACAGTCGGTTCAACTAAATTACTTCTTGGACGTCATTAGCTGCAGAGATATATTATGCCACTGCTGAAAATAATGCAACGGATACTTGCTTTCTGCTTGACCAAGCATTGAGACATTCTCCTAATCTGAGCAATTAACCTCTTGTTGACTTACAATCACTTGAATCTCCAGCCCAGTCTCCATGCACATAACCTGTGAGTTTCAGATCTTTTTTTGCATATAGCTTTAGATTTATGTTTTGAGACTAAGATACTGAAAGACTCTTTTGACTACCTTCCATTCACTTTAGCAAAGCTTTCTTACACGTTGGCAGAGAATTCACACTATACCCGTGATATCTGGGCGAGTAGGGGTTGCTATATAAAAAAGAGACCCTACTGCTTGTCTGTAAATCTCATTGTTAGATGGGACGCGCTGGTCAAACCAGAGATAGTGTGGATTCTCTGTGTCAACCAAGGGATGGCAGCCACTAACCCCATAGTGTGTTATTCAGCACTCTCACAGGAGACAGGACAGAACACAGCAAGAGAGAAACTGAACCACTATCTGCAGGATTAGCTAATATTGTCAGACAACAGGTAATGCTCCAATAGCTCAAGTCTCGGTTAGAAGACTAGAGTAAAAACAGCAGATGATGATTGTCTGAGGCAGAAGCTGAATTGTGGTCAGAGACAAGCCAGTATCAGATAGTAGCACGACACACTTCTGAGTGATAACACATATGAAGAACTAAGAAGGCACCCAACCACCAGCTACAAGAAAAAGATCAAATAACTCTTACAACAGCTAAAAAGGACCAATCTATTCATTATGCCATATAAAACTTACTATGGCAGGCCTGGGAGCCTTCACAAGGCCCCAAGCTGCCATAGCAACTTATCAGAACCCCACAGTTTTGTTGTGGAGGTTCCAGTGAGAGTACAGAGGAAAACCCCTTCCTCTGTTTATCCCTTCAGAATCTGTTATCTCTACTGACTACAACATCTGAGAGGTTAAATGACTGGCATGTGCTTTCTCTCCTTTAATTCTCTGCAATGGAACTCCCCCTCCAGGCAGGAAGGACCAGCCCACTACTACCAAGAGGAGGGAACAGGATTGTTAGCCCTGTACCTGTCAACCATTCCTCCTCTTGCTGGAAAAAGACAGCCAAAAATACATAACAATACATAATACAATATATAATAAAATAACAACAGATCTGGGGTACTGCACTTCAATGTATGGAGATTGTAAAGGAATTCTATCTCTTCTTCAGCAGCTTTAATCTTCGTCTGCTTTTCATGGACAAGCAGTTGTTGCATTTCATCCCACGCCTATAGTTCCCACTGAGGAAATGTTCTAACCATGTCAAACAGGCATCCTCAGGATAGATAATATCTGATCGGTGGGATTCCGACTCCCAGCACTTCCGCCGATCATCTGTATGAAGAGGAGGCATCACTTGTGCAAGTGCGACTTCCTGTTCAAAATTACACTGTGCATCGTCCTGGCAGTCTCAGAGAAAACTAAGTATGGGGGGGCGGTATGCCCCTGGTGCTGGCTCTCAGGGAGGTGCCAGAAGCAATGAGCACTTCCATTAATACAGATGGAAGCGCTCATTGCTGGAGCGCTGGGAACTGCGGTCCTGTCACTCAGCTCCCAGCGCTCCTCCCCTCCTTCAGGCCGGCAGCACTCTAAATCGTGAAGCAGAAAGACTTCTCCCCGCTACACCATTCAGTCTGCAGACACAGATCGCGCCGCCAGCCTCTATGGGTGGAGCCTGTAGCCTGGAAATCTGCATAAGCTCCTCCTACACAGTGCTGCAGAGAGATCTGTGCCTGCAGGGAAGAAAGGTATGTAAGCTTCACGAACAGGACAAGGTGAGTAGTTACTGTGTTGTTTTTTGGTTTTTTTTTATACAGAGGAGGTACAGAAGGCTTTATTACTATGGAGGGGCACAGAGAGCATTACTACTATGGAGGGGGCACAGAGGGCATTACTAATGTGAAGGGGGCACAATGGGCATTTCTACTATGGAGGGGGCACAGAGCCAGAGGGCATTACTACAATGAAGGGGTCACAGAGGTTATTATTACTGTGAAGGGGGCTGTAACGGACCGTTTCAGCAGACAAGGGGTTAAGATCCGTTTAGGCGATATGCCCCTTTCCGAGAGACAGGCACAGCTACTGCAGAAAACCAACCTCCCGAACTGGATACAAAATAGCACTCCAAACTGGAACCTCGCAAGTAGCTGTCAGCAGGCGAACAGGAAAAGCATTCAGTAAGCTTACACTCCTGGCAATCAGTCTCCAACAGCATACAGGGAATCCCCCCAATAACGAGACAAGGCTCCGTGCTTGAGGGTCAAGCAGTGCTCTGACTGTACTTCAAGTACAGCCTCTTTTATTGATAAAAACCAAACATAGTACTGCCCACAGGGTTTTGAAATCCAACCAATCAGTAATTCACAACACACACAATGTAAATACAGCAACCAATCGTTCCCGCCCCCTAGAGGACCAGAAGGGAGATTGCGACACAGAACAGATACAACATATCCCCACAATGCATCATGGTTTCCTCCTCTCTGCCTGGGAGACGACCGAAGACAATCCAATTATCTCTCAGGACAAAGGGGAGATCACCAATACACATGTGGAGACAACAGGACAGGAATCACCACCCAAACACACAATGGCACACCCCCACAGCAAACACAGACATTTAACATATCCCCAGATAGCTCAAGTCTGAGTGCATATCATTAGGTGACTGGCACTCAGAATACATGAATACAATAATATTAGCTATCTGGGTGCCCTCACATAACATACAATTTAACCGAACGCATAATAACATAAAATACAATTCTACAGACAGATTTAAGCTGTGCGGCCGGTCTGTTTTCTCCTTTAAAGTTACTATGGGCCATAATCCTGAGGCAAGAGGCTTTTAAACAGCCCTCTCCAAAACCCAGTGGCGAGGTTGGTTTCGCCACACATCTCCCCCCCCCCCCCCAGGGAAGACTAACCAGATACCTGACCTCACGCCGGTCGGTACCTGAGTTAGTCTGGCAGCCCACCCACAACCCAATACTGGACCTGTAGAATTTAGTAGGCTGTCTCTGTCCAGTGAATCCACCAAGGTTATATTGGTAGCTGGTACTCCCGGTCTCTGAGTTGCTCCCTGGCTTGGAGTAGAGGTTGCTTTGTGGGCAGGGATCAGCGGTACTCTGCCCTGGTGCCAGCGTTACCACAGAAGAAGCCTGGTTGGAGTCTGGTTGTTGGAGGGGGAAACCGACTGTCTCCCCTTTGGCTAAACTGCCCTGTTGCTGGGGGACAGGAACAACTGTCCCTACCCCCTGTGCTGTAAGTGCAGAGACCACGGTCCCATCTGCACTGTTGTGGGGCTTACTGTCTCCCCCTGGTGCGTTAAGCTGCCGCTGGGAAGAGGGGGCAACGTGCTCCTCTCCCATACATACTTCCAGCCGCTGGAGAGGGCGACCGACCGCCTCCGCTACCAATATAGTGTCCTGCTGCTGGGGAAAGGAGACTGGGCTCTCTATTCCCTGTAGGACACTCTGCCGCTGGGGGACAGGACCGACTGTCTCTGCCCCCTGTAACTCCGCCTGCCGCTGGGGAATGGAGACTAGGCTCCCAATTCCCAAAAAATCATGCTGCTGCTGGGGGGCAGGAAAAACTACCTCTGCCCCCTGTAACTCAGCCTGCCGCTGGGGAGGGAGGACGTTGCTCTCCTCTCCCTGCACTTCACACTGCCTTCCCGGCATATCACTCTGCTGCTGGGGGGCAGGAACAACTACTTCTGCCCCCTGTAACTCAGCCTGCCGCTGGGGAGGGAGGCCGCTGCTCTCCCCTCCCTGCACTTCACACTGCCGCTGGGGAATGAAGACTGGGCTCCCATTTCCCTGCAGGACCGGCGGAGAGACCTCGGTCCCATCTCTACCGGCCACCTGGGGTCCTTCCCAGTAACACTCTACAATATCTGCCCAGCTGAATGGGTCTGGATCTGGGTCTGTCACCTTACCGTCCTGCTGAGCCTTCTCAATGGAGTGGAAGAGATCTCGGTAGTCCTGCTCCAGTTCCCACTCCAGGGTTGCTAGGTGAGCCAGGTCTTTCTCTACTTCATGGGGGTCATCCCACTCATGCCTAGCCTCCCTCTCATAGAAAATGTCCTGAAGTCTGGACTGTACAGGGCTCCCGAAGTCAGGCTCTGCAAAGGACTCCCATAACAAGCCAGGACCATCAAACTCCTCTCCCTCTGGCTTGTCATGCTCAGCTGTCCAGGGTATAAACTGTGCCACATACCACCAAAGCGCCTGGTAGGCATCCTCCAGCCATAGCTCCTGCCATACCCGGAGCTGTAGTTCCTTCACCCATTCCTCCAGGGGCTGCTCTCCCAGGAAGGACATCCGCAGGGCCACTTGCTTCTGCAACCGCTGCTCTTCACTGGGGAGACTCTCACCTCGCTGGTATTGTACATTATCCAGGGCCTGGTACCAGATGCCTTTCCTTAATGCATCCCGGCCATCCAGGTCCTCCTCCTCGTATAACACTGCTGGTTCCATCCTGGTGCTTTTAGGGTCGCTGTACTGGGACAAGCGTTGCCCTTAAATTGTAGAATCCAAAGAAATGGTGTCTCCTGTAGCTGTCCTTCTGGCTGTAGGAACGATCCCGCTGCTTGCCACCAATGTAACGGACCGTTTCAGCAGACAAGGGGTTAAGATCCGTTTAGGCGATATGCCCCTTTCCGAGAGACAGGCACAGCTACTGCAGAACACCAACCTCCCGAACTGGATACAAAATAGCACTCCAAACTGGAACCTCGCAAGTAGCTGTCAGCAGGCGAACAGGAAAAGCATTCAGTAAGCTTACACTCCTGGCAATCAGTCTCCAACAGCATACAGGGAATCCCCCTAATAACGAGACAAGGCTCCGTGTTGAGGGTCTAGCAGTGGTCTGACTGTACTTCAAGTACAGCCTCTTTTATTGATAAAAACCAAACATAGTACTGCCCACAGGGTTTTGAAATCCAACCAATCAGTAATTCACAACACACACAATGCAAATACAGCAACCAATCGTTCCCGCCCCCTAGAGGACCAGAAGGGAGATTGCGACACAGAACAGATACAACATATCCCCACAATGCATCATGGTTTCCTCCTCTCTGCCTGGGAGACGACCGAAGACAATCCAATTATCTCTCAGGACAAAGGGGAGATCACCAATATACATGTGGAGACAACAGGACAGGAATCACCACCCAAACACACAATGGCACACCCCCACAGCAAACACAGACATTTAACATATCCCCAGATAGCTCAAGTCTGAGTGCATATCATTAGGTGACTGGCACTCAGAATACATGAATACAATAATATTAGCTATCTGGGTGCCCTCACATAACATACAATTTAACCGAACGCATAATAACATAAAATACAATTCTACAGACAGATTTAAGCTGTGCGGCCGGTCTGTTTTCTCCTTTAAAGTTACTATGGGCCATAATCCTGAGGCAAGAGGCTTTTAAACAGCCCTCTCCAAAACCCAGTGGCGAGGTTGGTTTCGCCACAGGGGCACAGTGGGCATTATTACTGTGAAGGGGGCAAGGAAGGCATTATTAATGTTAAGGGGGCACAGTGGGCATTATTACTGTGAAGGGGGCACAAAGGGGGTTTCTACTATGAAGGGGGCACAGAGGGCATTACTAGCACAGTGGGCATTACTACTGTTAATGGGGCACAATGGGCATTATTGCTGTGAAGGGGGCACAATGGGGATTATTACTATGAAGGGGACACAATGGGGATTATTGCTATGAATGAGGCACAATGGGTATTATTACTGTGAAGCGGGCACAATGGGGATCATTACTGTGAATGAGGCAGAAAGAGGGCATTACAACTGTGAAAGGGGCACAGAGAGGGCATAACTACTGTGAGGGGGGCACAATGTGGGCACAATTTTTTTTTAACTATTGGGATGGGGGTGGGGTGTTCCAGAAAAAGGACCCGCCCTAGGCACGCCACTGGCGCAGTGTAATTTTGAAGAGGAAGTAAGCAGCTGATCTCCGGTGGTGCCAGGAGTTTGATCCCACCGATCAGATATTGATGACCTATCCTGAGGATAGGTTATCAATATGTACTGGCTGCAATATGTACTGGCTTAACAAGGTAGCCAAAATATATGGTTTATGATTAGAGTTGAGCGGACACCTGGATGTTCGGGTTCGACGGGTTCAGCCGAACTTCACAAAAAAGTTTGAGTTCGGGACCCGAACTTGACCCCGAACCCCATTGTCCAAGTCAATGGGGACCCGAACTTTGGAGCAAAAGTCATGGAAAGGGCTAGAGGGCTGCAAAAGGCAGAAAAATGTGGTTAAGAGCATGGCAAGTGCTCTGCAAACAAATGTGGATAGGGAAATGACTTCAAATAACATAAAATACGTAAAAAAATAAAATAATAATCTTGATCTAGGAGGAGGAGGTCCATATGGAGTAGGAGGTTGAGGAGGCGCTGGACATAGTGGTGTAGGTGGAAGCGGCAGTGGAGGAGGAAGAAGCCAACACTGTTTTTTGGTTTTAATTTTAAATTTTTTTTTTTTCAATTAGTGTACACCCCAAAACATTGGTAAATATAAAAAATACAACAATGAGAAAGTGCACTGGATTATAACAATGGCTGGGTAAGGCCAGTATACATGTCTATTCTGCACAAGGTACGGACTAGTCCGGTTGGATCCATGCCTGGTTCATTTTAATGAACGTGAGCTTGTCCACATTGACTGTGGACAGGCGGCTGCTCTTGTCTGTGATAACGCCCCCTGCCGTGCTAAACTCACGTTCAGACAATACACTGGCTGCAGCGCAGGCCAGCACCTCCAAGGCGTAAAGGGCAAGCTCAGGCCATGTTGTCCAATTTGGAGACCCAGAAGTTGAAGGGGGCGGACCCATTAGTCAGTACATGTAGGCAGGGGAGCACCCAGGAATTTTGGCTAGGGGGGGTCCGAAAGGCAAAAAAATGTGGCATGTGTAGTGTGCTGTGCTAATTCAATTTTTCAAAGCCCCCTTTATATTTAAAACTGCAGGGACGGGGGGGTGTAGCGTGTTGCGCTGATTCTTTTACTTGGTGATTCTAAAAGCTCCGCAGGAAAAGAACAATGCGGCCCCGCCCATTATTAAAAGCCCCTCCTACATATAATAGGCCACTCCCAACAAACACTGTACAGCTGACATTCTATAGTTGCGGCCTGTCTCTACACATCATACTGAGAGGGGGTGGCTGTCCTGGCTGCACTGCCTGCTTCACATTATACAATAGACAGCCGGCTGCAGCCAGGAAGCTCCTCCACTCTCCTCCCTCCCCCGATCCTGCTCAAGGCCTGTGGTTCCCCCCACCATCTGCCTGCTGCCCCCTTTGGCTGTCCTCACCCAGCTCTGAATCCTCCTTCTGCAAATGGCAGGGGGAGGAGCCGGAGCATCTCCTCTCCTACATAGCGCCCCCTACCTCTTACATCCAGTGATGTCACCTTTGTTGTAGACGTTCTCTTTCCTCATCTTCTCCATTCAGACCAGACCGCCATGATGATTTTTCAGCCATCTCCCGTCTCTGCAGAGATTAACAAACAGATATTAGTTTCCCACATTTCCACATCTTCTGAACCCCCTTTCCTGCCACCCCCAATACTGTGCCCGCTGTGCCCCCAATACTATACTGCTGAAACAGTCCCCCTGGAAATACTACTACCACACAGATAGTGCCCGCTGTGCCCCCAATACTATACTGCAGAAACAGTCCCCCTGGAAATACTGCTACCACACAGATAGTGCCCCAATACTGTGCCCGCTGTGCCCCCAATACTATACCGCAGAAACAGCCCCCCTGGAAATACTGCTACCACACAGATAGTGCCCCCTTCAACAATTATTGCCACACAGTGCTCTAAAAAAATAACTGCGCCCAGACACTAATAGTATAAAGATAATGTCCCCCAAAAATGATTGTACCCCCGCTTAGTACCCGCTGTTGAGCTAATGTCCCCATAATGTATGCCAGTATAAAATACCCCTATATAGTGCCCCAGTAAATGCCCTCATAGTGCTCCTCTCCCCTTCCCCATAGTGTCGCCCATAATATGCCAGTAAAAAATGCCCCTTCTAAGTGCCACCATATGCCCCAATAGTGCTCCTTTCCCCCATAGTGCCTACTATAATGTGCCAGTAAAAAAAATGCCCCCTTAGTGCCACCAGATGCAATAATGCCCCCATAATGTGCCAATAAGAATAAAGAACCCTTTAGAGCCCCCACTTCCCCTTAGTGCCCCCAAATAATGCCCTTATAGTGCCACCAGATGCCCCATAGTGCCATTCTCCCCTATAGTGCCCCCCATAATGTGTAAAAAAAAAAAAGCCCCTTTAGAGCCCCCATAGTGCTCCTCTCCCCCATGGTGCCCCCCAAATAATGCCCCCATAGTGCCGTTCTCCCCTTTACTGCCCCCATAGTGCCGTTCTCCCCTTTACTGCCCTCCATAGTGCCGTTCTCCCCTTTACTGCCCCCCATAGTGCCGTTCTCCCCTTTACTGCCCCCCATAGTGCCGTTCTCCCCTTTACTGCCCCCCATAGTGCCGTTCTCCCCTTTACTGCCCCCCATAGTGCCGTTCTCCCCTTTACTGCCCCCCATAGTGCCGTTCTCCCCTTTACTGCCCCCCATAGTGCCGTTCTCCCCTTTACTGCCCCCCATAGTGCCGTTCTCCCCTTTACTGCCCCCATAGTGCCGTTCTCCCCTTTACTGCCCCCATAGTGCCGTTCTCCCCTTTAGTGCCCCCATAGTGCCGTTCTCCCCTTTAGTGCCCCCATAGTGCAGTTCTCCCCTTTTATAGTGCCCCCTATAGTGCAGTTCTCCCCTTTTATAGTGCCCCCTATAGTGCAGTTTTCCCCTTTTATAGTGCCCCCCATAGTGCAGTTCTCCCCTTTTATAGTGCCCCCCATAGTGCAGTTTTCCCCTTTTATAGTGCCCCCCATAGTGCAGTTCTCCCCTTTTATAGTGCCCCCCATAGTGCAGTTCTCCCCTTTTATAGTGCCCCCCCATAGTGCCAGCTCCCCCCCTCAAAAAAAAAAAAAAAAAAAAAAAAAAATACACCGATACTTACCAGCAGCGATGCGATGCAGCCTCTTCCGGCCCGTGTCCCTGCTGTGTGCTGCCCGGCTCAGGCAGCGCGATGATGACGTCATTGCGCCGCCAGAGCCGGCCTCTGATAGGCTGCAGGCATTAGTGCCTGCGGCCTATCAGAAGAACAGGGGAGGGACACACCTCTCCCTCCCCTGCCGCAGCACAGATATGGAGATGAGCGCTTCCACAATGGAAGCGCTCATCTCCTACTGCCCCCCCCTTCGCCGCCGCCGCTACAATTACATCCAGGGCCGCGCCGCCTGTGGTGATCGGCGGTGCGGCCCTGAAGGATTAAAAAAAATTTTTTTTGCCTGGTTGTTCTAGGGGGGGTCCAGACCCGCTGGACCCCCCCTGTAGGTGCGCCAGTGCATGTAGGTGTGTGCACACATAAAGGCATCTTATCTTATCTTACATACTGCTCCACCATGTTGCTGAAATGCTGCCTCCTGCTAAGATGTTCCATATCAGCTGGTGGTGCTGGTTGCTGTGACGTGCTGACAAAGCTCTTCCACATTTCAGCCATGCTAACCCTGCCTTCTGAAGTGCTGGCGGTGCCCCAGCTGCGTTGACGACCTCTTCCTCTGTCTTCGCCTTGTGCTTCCACTGTGCCCCCGCTGTCAGGTGGGAATGACATTAGCAGCACGTCTACCAGCGTGCGCTTGTACTCGCGCATCTTACGATCACACTCCAGTGACGGAATTAAGGCCGGTACGTTGTCCTTGTAACGGGGATCCAGCAGCGTGACCACCCAGTAATCAGCACAAGTTAGAATGTGGCCAACTTGGCGGTCGTTGCGAAGACACTGCAGCATGTAATCGCTCATGTGTGCCAGGCTGCCCAGAGGCAACCACAAGCTGTCCTCTGTGGGAAGTGTATCGTCTGTGTACTCTGTATCCCCCCAGCCACGCAACAGTGATGGCCATGAGCTGGTTTGGGTGCCACCCTGCTGTGAACACGGTTTCTCCTCATCATCATCCTCCACCTCTTCATCCTCCAGAACTGTGCCCTGGCTAGACAATTGTGTACCTGGCGTATGTTGGTGCATGAACCCACCTTGTAGCCACTTGTGAATGACTGGCCTGAAACCCTTGTAAATGATCCCTCTTCCTCCTCCTCCTGTGCCACATCCTAACATCGCCTGAAGCGTTTTCTCAAGTAGGCATAGAAGTGGGATAGTAACGCTGAGAACGGCATCATCGGCACTGGCCATCTTGGTCGAGTACTCGAAACAGCGCAACAAGGCACACAGGTCTTGCATGGAGGCCCACTCATTGGTGGTGAAGTGGTGCTGTTCTGCAGAGCGACTCACCCGTGCTTGCTGTAGCTGAAACTCCACTATTGCCAGCTGCTGCTCGCACAGTCTGGCCAGCATGTGCAAGGCGGAGTTCCACCTTGTGGGCACGTCACATATGAGGCGGTGAGCGGTAAGGCCAAAGTTACGCTGCAGCGCTGACAGGCGAGCAGCAGCAGGGTGAGAGAGCTGAAAGCGCACACAGACGGCCTGCCCTTTCTGCAACAGCTCTGACATATTGGGGTAGTTTTTCAGGAACCTCTGCACCACAAAATTCAGCACATGCAACAGGCAAGGGATGTGTGTCAAATCGGCTAGGCCCAGAGCTGCTACGAGATTTCACCCATTATCGCACACCACCAAGCCGGGCATGAGGCTCACTGGCACCAACCACTCATCGGTCTGTTGTTCAAGGCCCATCCACAGCTCCTGCACGGTGTGGGGTTTGTCCCCCAAACAGATACGTTTTAAAACTGCCTGCTGTCGTTTACCCCTGGCTGTGCTAAAATTGGTGGTGAAGGTGTTATGCTGACGGGATGAGGAGGCGGTAGAAGATGAGGAAGCAGAGTAGGAGGAGGAAGCAACAGTAGGCAAAGAGAAACGCCCTGCAATCCTCTGTGGTGAAAGGACATGCGCCAAACTGCTATCCGCCTCAGGCCCAGCCGCCACTGCATTTACCCAGTGTGCTGTTATGGAGATATAACGTCCCTGACCGCGCTTACTGGTCCACGTATCTGTAGTTAGGTGGACCTAGCCACAGATGGCGTTGCGCAGTGCACACTTGATTTTGTCCCCCACTTGGTTGTGCAGGGAAGGGATGGCTTGTCTGGAAAAGTAGTGGCGGCTAGGAACAACGTACTGTGGGACAGCCACCGCCATAAGGCTTTAAAAACTCTCCGTCTCTACCAGATGAAATGACAGCATTTCAAAGGCCAGGAATTTTAAATGCTGACATTCAGGGCTAGGCATCATAGGTGGGTAGGGGGGTACTTCCTCTTTCACTCCAGTGTTTGGGAGATAGACAGCTGAACGCTTCCATGGGACATTGTAGAGATGCTTGGTGACCCATGTGGTGATCTTGCTGGCACATCCTCTGTTTGCGGGGGTGGCAGATGCTACTGTCACTCCAGAGGGGGATGAAGAGGACGAGACTGCAACAGAGGAGGAAGCAGGAGGAGCCAGAGACCTTTCTTGGTTTTTGAGGTGTCTACTCCACTGAGCTCGTGCTTTGCACTTAGATGCCTGGTCATACAAGTTGTGCTCAGGTTTAGAACGTTTATTCCTCGCTTCAGGCTCTGCTTGCACAGCATGCAAACTACTAGTGTCTTGTCGTCAGCACATTGTCTGAAGAACTGCCACGCCAGGGAACTCCTTGGAGCTGGCCTTGGGTGTGCTCGGTCCCTTAGTGTGGTGGGCAGTAGCAGGCGAACTGTCTAGGGGACGGCTGCTCTACTTTTGCACCCTGCTCCCTCTTCTGCTGTGCTGGTGGCTCTGTGCAACCACCGCCTCTTCCCCCGAACTAGACAGGTCACTCGCATGACCTTGATTCCATGTGGGGTCAAGGACCTCATTGTCCTCCACATCATCTTCCACCCAGTCTTCACCCCTGCCCTCCTTTTAGGTCTGCACACTGCAGAAAGCAACAGCAGTTGGCACCTGTGTTTTGTCATCATCCGAGACGTGCTGCGGTGGTCCTCCCATTACTCATCCTGAAACATAAGTGGTTGGATATCAGTGCGCTCAATCTCTTTCACTTCTGGGCCAGGGCTATGTGGATGGCCCTTGGAAACCCTGCTAGCAGAGTCATCAAAAATCAGAAGAGACTGCTGCATGACTTGGGGCTCAGACTGCTTGGATGATTTGCAAGGGGGTGAGGTGAAAGACTGATGGCCATGGGCTGCAACTCTGATCTTTCAGCAAGGGACTGGGTGGGAGACAATGTGAAGGAACTGGAGGCACTGCAGCCACCCAATCTATTATCGCCTGTACTTGTTCTGGCCTCACCATTCATAGAGCCGTATTCAGCCCTACCAAATAACGCTGAAGGTTCTGTTGCCTACTCGCACCTGAGGAAGGTGTTTCACTTGTGCGTGTAGTGGGCACAGATCGACCATGTCTTCTCCCTGCAACAGGAGCTCCACCAACACCAGCAGCACCACGACTGGGGCCACATCCCATATTTGACGCTCTCCTCATTCTTTGCGTTCACCCACCAAACTAGCAGATGGTTTATGTCAGGCGACAATGTAACCGCCAATAGTCAACAATTAAGTTCACTGACAGTAAGGCAGTGCTGTTGTCATAAAGAGGAAACATTTCTTGAGGTCACACAACAGTGTGACAGGCAAATTTTATACAATTACTTCACTGTCACAAAAAATGTTAGTTTGTCAACCAACAATGTAACAGCAGTATTGACTGGTTGTATTGGACTGTCAGAAATGCAGCAAAGGCCCCAAAGGTAGTATGTAGGAAAAAATGGGTGTTTTTTTTAAAACCAGAATATAGCAGCGGTATTTAACGCTTGTATTGGACTGTCAAAAATGCAGCAAAGGCCCCAAATGTAGTATGTAAGACAAAATGTTTTTTTTTTTTTTTTTTTTTTATGGTGATCACACTCAAATTTAATAAATGAAAAACAATCGTAATGACACTATAAAACTATTAAAAATTTAACAAACATATGCATGCTCACACATATTAAATATTGTAGGAAAAATACATCATAAATCGTATATGCAAGTAGTTCATAAAATAAATGGGGGTGGTTTTCTAATGAGACTGAACTAAATCTTTATATTTGATTTAAAAGTTCGCATAAAGTGCATTCAGCTGTTATTGTGGCTTGCGGCTTGTAGGCCAAGATGTTCTTAAAGGGGATGAAAAACAATCCTGAATACTGTTCACCAGTTACTGCTTGATTATAGTTTGTTTGCGGTTTAAATGTCCAGACCTTAGTTTATGTCTATGATGGAAAAAAAAGTACTGGTATGTACTATAATCACCGCCTATACAGGTCTTACCTGCTTCTAGGTGGATAAGAATATTCGTGTTCCAAGATATGGCATTACATACCCGACCTAAAAGTTGCTGCTGTGTTCGTTTCTCCACGCTATTCAGGCAGACGCTGGCATATCACGTGGTCTGTATCAGGAAACAGGTTTGTATCTTGCAGCAAAGTATCGCAGGAACTTGGTGTTGAAAATGGGATCCGAAAATCCCCCGGGGACCCGAAACTTTTCTCTCATTCGGAGCGCTCCAAGCCCTAGCAAGATCGACCCCAGCAGATCATCCGTATAAAGGCCCCCCCTTAGTCCAGGAAAGGCCTTTATACGGATGATCCACCAAAATCAATCCCACCAAAAACTGGAGTGCTCCAAATAAGAAAAAAAAAATAAAAAGAAAAAAATTCGGATCCCATCTTCTTTCAATAAATGGGTGGTTTTTTTTAAAACCAGAATATAACAGCAGTATTTAACGCTTATATTGGACTGTCACAAATGCAGCAAAGGCCCCAAATGTAGTGTCTTGCACAAAATGGGTGTTTTTTTTTAAAACAAGAATATAACAGCAGTATTTAACACTTGTATTGGACTGTCACAAATGCAGAAGGGGCCCAAATGGAGTGTCCTGCACAAAATGGGTGTTTTTTTAACAGCAGTATTTAAAGCTTGTATTGGACTGTCAGAAATGCAGCAAAGGCCCCAAATGTAGTGTCTTGCACAAAATGGGTGTTTTTTTTTTAAACCAGAATATAACTGCAGTATTTAAAGCTTGTATTGGACTGTCAGAAATGCAGCAAAGGCGCCAAATGTAGTGTCTTGCACAAAATGGGTGTTTTTTTAAAATCAGAATATAACAGCGGTATTTAAAGCTTGTATTGGACTGTCAAAAATGCAGCAAAGGCCCCAAATGTAGTGTCTTGCACAAAATGGGTGTTTTTTTAAACCAGAATATAACTGCAGTATTTAAAGCTTGTATTTGACTGTCAGAAATGCAGCAAAGGCCCCAAATGTAGTGTCTTGTACAAAATGGGTGGTTTTTTTTTAACCAGAATATAACAGCGGTATTTAACGCTTGTATTGGACTGCCACAAATGCAGCAAAGGCCCCAAATGTAGTGTTTTGCACAAAATGGGTGTTTTTTTTAAACCAGAATATAACAGCAGTATTTAGAGCTTGTATTGGACTGTCAGAAATGCAGCAAAGGCCCCAAATGTAGTGTCTTGCACAAAATGGGTGTTTTTTAAACCAGAATATCACTGCAGTATTTAAAGCTTGTATTGGATTGTCACAAATGCAGCAAAGGCCCAAATGTAGTATCTAGGACAAAATGTTTTTAAAAAAAAAACCACAGAATATAACAGCAGTATTTAACGCTTGTATTGAACTGTCACAAATAACAAAAAGTTTTAAAAAAAACACAGAATATAACAGCAGTATTTAACGCTTGTATTGAACTGTCACAAATGCAGCAAAGGCCGCAAAGGTACTTTATGGATAAATATATAAACCATTTTCACCCACAATTAAACAGATGGATTTAACTGATTTTCTTTCACTAGCACAAATGCAATACAGGGCGCAAATGTACTTTTTAGCATTCCCTATATTATTTTCCCTTCCCCTGGCACATATGCAGTACAGGTGCACTTAAAAAATGGGTATGTGTTGCCCACTGAATTAAAAGAACAGGGTTAAATTATTGTCCCTGGCACATATGCAGTACTGGTGCACTGAACTTGCACAAAATGTCCGCCGACGCCCACCTAACTAACAGACGGATAAAACTTATTTTTCTGTGTCAATGGGCTCAGGGCATGGTACAAAAATGTTGCAATGCACACACAAAACAAAATCACTGTAGATCTCAGAGTTAGGCCTCTTTCACACTACCGTTTTTTTTTTTCCGTTTTGCGGTCCGTTTTTTGCGTTCCGTATACGGTCCGTATACGGAACCATTCATTTCAATGGTTCCGCAAAAAAACGGAATGTGTTCCGTATGCATTCCGTTTCCGTATTTCCGTTTTTCCGTTCCGTTGAAAAGATAGAACATGTCCTATATTTGGCCGCAAATCACGGTCCGTGGCTCCATTCAAGTCAATGGGTCCGCAACATGTCCTATATTTGGCCGCAAATCACGGTCCGTGGCTCCATTCAAGTCAATGGGTCCGCAAAAAAAACGGAACACATACGGAAATGCATCCGTATGTCTTCCGTATCCGTTCCGTTTTTTGCGGAACCATCTATTGAAAATGTTATGCCCAGCCCAATTTTTTCTATGTAATTACTGTATACTGTATATGCCATACGGAAAAACGGAACGGAACAACGGAACGGAAACGGAACCACAACGGAAGCAAAAAACGGAACAACGGATCCGTGAAAAACGGAACGCAAAACACTGAAATGGATATACTGTAGTGTGAAAGAGGCCTTAATAACAAGTTCTGATAACAGATAGATTATTTCCTATTCTCTCCCTCACAGAAGCAGCATTCTATCCCTACACTAGTAAGAGCAGAGTGACATGCGGCGCTACAAGACTCTAGCTTATATAGAGGCTGGGTCACATGCTGCACTTACCAATCACAGCCATGCCATTAGTAGGCATGGCTGTGATGGCTTCTAAGGGCACACGAGTTAAAAGCTTGTTGATTGGCTGCCCTGCAGCCTTTCAAAAAGCGCCATTAAATCCCCAAACACCGAACTTAAACCCAAACTTTTACTGAAAAGTTCGGGTTCGGGTCCGGGGTCCAAAAATCCTAAAGTTCGGTACGAACCCGCTATAGTTTGGGTTTGCTCAACCCTATTTATGATGCATTATTTTTTCTATCTTGTACAATCACCCATGCATACTGCTGAGGACCTGAAAATGGAATTTATTGAGTCCAGATCCTCCAGCATATTTTCTAACTCCAAGCTGTATAAACTTGGATGCTTTACTCCCCTTAATGCATTGCCTTACGTCCTTTCAGATAGAGTTATAGAGACCATCCCAGTATGGGATTCTGTATCAGAGTTCAGAGTGGGAGACCTTTCAAAACTGCCCCTCTGCTCCGATATCTATGAATCTCTCTGAGGTGAACCACCGAGAGTAGGTTTAGATATACAAAAATTGGATTTCGAGGTCACATGTAAGAAGTTTAAGTTATCTAAACATCGCCCGAGGGTAGACCCCTCTTGGTTAGAAACTATGGTCTTATTGCCAAAATTACCAACTAAAAGCTTATCTATAATATACAGACCGATTTTGGAAAAAAGAGGGGATAATCCGCCCTCCTACCTTAAAGAATGGGAAAGGGAGCTAGATATAAATCTTGATGACCCTAGCAGATCCTTTATCCTGTCACACTCACATGGGTTCTCTAGATGTGTCAGAGTGCAGGAGAATTCACTTAAAACTTTAACCAGGTGGTACCGCACACATGAATTCCTCCAAAAAATCCACTTAATCAATTCAAGTGAATGCTGGAGATGTTTGGAGGGAGTGGGTAGCATCTCCAACATATGGTGGCACTGCTATAAAATTAGACAGTTTTGGGATTCGGTAGAGAGTATCATGAATAAGATTTGTTCAGGGCACCTGTCACTTACTGCCCCCCTAATACTGTTATGGAAACCCGAGGGCAAATTTACTCCTCATAAAAATAATCTTCAGACACATATGATAATGGCGGCCAAGTTACTAGTTCCAGCGTTGTGGAGAACTACAGATTCGCCTAGTATCTCCATGTGGTATGAGAAAATGAATCACCTCTGCAGAATGGAGGAATTGGCAAGTTGGGAGTCTCATAACAGACAAAGTTTTCTGAAAACTTGGCAACCTTGGCTGTCGCATATAGAAACTCAACAGGAAAGCTCTAACATATCAGAACAGCGACTCTGAGATCCCTCCATCTGGAAATGTGATTGAGGAATGGAGATATTTATTAACCTTGGGGGGGAACAGGTCAGAGGTCAAAGGGTGGTCCTTTATCTTAACTTGTGACTCATTCTTGAATTATCAGATCAAGTGGAAGATAGATGGGTTCAAGACTAATACTATTTAGTATTCGGATTTCAGATCCTTGCTGATCAGACTTAGGGAGTGAACCAACTCGACTTTTTGGTTTTGTTCTAAGATTTTGTTTTATGTCCAATTTTTTGTCTGTGAATTATTTTCTGATCCACATAGTGGGGAATATTAGTGTATAAAACTTGCAACACCACAATGCATGATAATTTAGGTCTGTAGACCACCTGTTGTCATATGATAGAGGTTATATTTGTGATTTGCGATATACTGCTATTTAGACCAGTTGCACTGGTCCTGTATTTTTCCCAAATACTCAAAAAGTATATGTGATTTTATGCTTTTATTGATGATAATTATAATAAAAAGAGAATGTTTAAAAAAAAAACTTGGATGCTTAATGGATCGAAACACATTAGGCGATGTGAATTTGTGTAATAATGAGGGATGGTGTGGCCTAAGGAGATCAAGACCCTATATCAAGGTGTGCATAATTATTAGGTAGCTTGTTTTCCTCTGGCAAAATAAACCAACAAAAAAAAGAGATTTAGCTAACTGTGAAAAGTTGAAAAATGTTTAAAAATAATTTCAGAGGGATGCAGCACTCTTGAAATTGCCAACATATTGGGATGTGATCACTATCAAAGTTTTGTTGCAAATAGTCAACAGGGTCACAAGAAATGTGTTGAGGGAAAAAAAGATGCAAATTAAATGCCAAAGATTTGAGAAGAACCAAATGTGAAGCCACCAGGAACTCATTATCCACCAGTGCTGTCATATTCAAGAACTGCAACCTCTCTGTAGTGCCCATAAGTACAAGATCTTCAGTGCTCAGAGACATGGCCCAGGTAAGGAAGCCTGAAACATGACCACCACTGAGCAAGACATATACTGTAAGTTATATCTGAAGGTAGATTTTTCAAAGGTTTTATGGACTGATGAGATGAGAATGACTGTTGACTGACCAGATGGATGTGCTCATGGTTGGACCAGTAAAGGGCACAGAGCTCCACTTTGACCCAGATGCCAGCCAGGTGGAGGTGGCGTACTGCTATTAGTTTTTCTGTTAAAGATGGACTCAAAATCAACTCCCAAACCTACTGCCAGTTTTTAATAGACACTTTCTTCAAGCAGTAGTACAGGAAAAGGTCTGCAACTTTCAAGAAAACCATGATTTTTATGCAGGGCAATGCTCCACCGCATGCATCTGCAGTGGCCAGGTACGGGTGGATAATATTCGGTATTTGTCATGATGCCAATTGCAGCGTGCGCAGGGTACTATCCCAGGGCCCTTCCAAAGTGTTATAATGCACGTACCAGATTAGGAATGCCAGAGTGGGGTAATGGCCTATAATGTCCCTATAGTTTTGTGGTAGTTGTGTCACGGTGTCACCTACCTGGGTAGAGCTGGACTCCTGGCTCCTGTCTCACTTGCAATAAATTTGAGTGTAGTGATAGTAGGAGTAATAGAGGAGCGTTGCAGAATAAATGATGTCCAGATCTTTAGATGAAATTCAAACGTTGCTTTACTTGAAATAACTTGCATCCAAACAGTATACAGCTTTGGTCTCTTGGTCCCAGCAGGTTTTGGCAAGGATTGGCAGGAATGAATACTTCTGCTTTAAATGTGGAGCTTGCAGGATAAACGTCTGCTTGGTAGCTCTGTAACTGTGGCAGGATTATCTTCTGCAGTTATCTGGTACCTTCTGCTATGTGGGGACAGACTAGCTGAGGAGGAATAAGCTTCTCTTAGGACTCTGGACTTATCTCACAGATGGATTCTCAGGTGATGCTTTCTTCCTGGAACTCTGGAGTTTGTCTGTAGTTTCTGCTTTCCTCATCCAGCAGAGCTGAAGGTGCTCTAGCTGGGTATATGGACAAGTCTCAGCCGAGACTTGGTCCTTGCTGTCTTTCCTATGCAGGCGAACTCTACACACACACACACCCTACCCCTAGCAGGGGGTGGGCTACACTACACCTAACTTCCTTCTCCACTCAAACTGCAGGATGTGGGTCCAGCCCACCTCTCCACAGAGGGCGAGCTAAGCTGGAATAATCCATTCCAGCTCAGATACACTAAACTGTAACTTGTACCTGCCAATGGGTTGCTGCCACCTACTGGTAACCAGGCAAATTACATGAACAGTTGCATTTAACATATATTTATATGCACATTTGTGAAAGACATGATATAAAGTAGCGGGGTAGAGGAGTGTAGTAACACAACTCTGGGGTGTTACACATCAAAGTACTGTACTTCACTGAGTGACTAGACAGTAAAGACCTTAACCCCATACACAGCAGATACCCAGGACTGATGTCTGTGATTGGCATTAAACCTGACTATGGGCATTTAACCCTTCAGATGCCATGGCCAAATGTGACTATGGCATCTGAGCCAAAAAAACTGGAAGCGGGCACTTGCCAGGCAGGAACGCCTCCCTCTGGCTAATATCAGGGAAGTCGTTCCATTAAAGTAATAAGTCAGAGCTTGTACTAGGCTTCTAGCTTATTGCTTGTATATTACAATTCAGGCCTGCAGGTGGCAGCGCTGAATTATAATATACCGATCTTTGTATGTGGTAATAGATAAAATTCGATTGCTTTATACAAATTGTAATCTAATGATTGCATGTTGGGGTCCACTTGAGGGCTTAACAAAAGTAAAAAAAAATTAAAAAAGGTTTAAAAAATATAAAAAACATAAAAAAAATCACTCCTTTCCCTAAAATAAAAATAAACAACCAAAAAGTCAAACACATTGCCCCACCTATTACATTTTTTTTTTCATCACTTCACCTCCCCAAAAAATTCAATAAAAAGGGATCAAAATGTCATACACACCCCAATCTACAACGATCCTACAAAAAATGAGTCCTCACACAGCTCTATCGACATAACGCTAAAAAAAATTATAGGGGTCAGAATATGGCGATGAAAAGACTAAATACATTTTTCCAAAGTTTTTATTTTTTTTCAGTATTAAAACACAAGAAAAACTATATATATGTGGTATCACTGTAATCGTACTCACCTGAACAATGAAAATCACAAGTCAGTTTTACCACATACAGTAGTTAACCGCGTAAAAATAAAACCCATGAAACTGTGGCAGAATTGCATTTTCTTCCAATTCCATCACATTTGTAATTTTTTTCCACTTCCCACTACATCCCATGCAATATTAAATGGCAATATTACAAAAGGACAACTTGTCCCGCAAAAATGAACTCCTCATATGGTTATGTGACTGAAAAAATAAAAAAGCTATGGCTCCAAGAAAGCAGGGAGTAAAAAACTAAAAAGCAAAAATGGACAATCGCTCTGTCAGTAATAAAGATGAAAGAATAATGACATGGCGCCCTTTCCCATCTGACCTAAACCCTATTGAGAACTTGTAGGCCCTTCTTAAACAGGAGATTTTCAGTGAAGGAAAACAGTACACCTCTCTGAACAGTGTCTGAGAGGTTGTGTGTAGCTGCTACACAAAAAGTTGATTGTCTTCAGATTAAGGCCCCTTTACACTAGTAAATTTTCCACGTAGGTGCAATTCGTGACATGAACGCATAGCACCCACACTGAATCCTGACCCATTCATTTCAATGGTTCTGTGTACATGAGCGTTTTTTTCATGCATCAGTTCTGCATTTCATGAAAAAAACAGCATGTTCTATATTCAGCGTTTTTCACGCAGCCTTGGCCCCATAGAAATAAATGGGGCTTCAGTAAAAAATGCATTGCATCCGGAAGCAAGTGCAGATGCAATGCGTTTTTCACTGATGGTTGCTAAGAGATGTTGTTTGTAAACCTTTAGTTTTTTTATCACACGTGTGAAAAACGCATCAAAATGCATTGCACCCGCATGGAAAAAACAGAACCACTGAACGCAATCGCTGACAAAACTGACTGAACTTGCTTGCAAAATGGTGCGAGTTTCACTGAACGCACCCTGAACGCATCCAGACCTAATCAGTCACACTTGTGTGAAAGAGGCCTAAGAAACTGACAGACTCCATGGATGGAAGGCTTATGACTAGGGATGAGCGAACCCGAACTGTATAGTTCGGGTTCGTACCGAATTTTGGGGTGTCCGTGACACGGACCCGAACCCGAACATTTTAGTAAAAGTCCGGGTTCGGTGTTCGTCGCTTTCTTGGCGCTTTTTGAAAGGCTGCAAGGCAGCCAATCAACAAGCGTCATACTACTTGCCCCAAGAGGCCGTCACAGCCATGCCTACTATTGGCATGGCTGTGATTGGCCAGTGCAGCATGTGACCCAGCCTCTATTTAAGCTGGAGTCACGTAGCGCCGCACGTCACTCTGCTCTGATCAGTGTAGGGAGAGGTTGCAGCTGCGACGTTAGGGCGAAATTAGGCAGGGATTAACTTCTCCAAAAGACTTCATTCAGTGATCGATCTGCAGCTGTGGATCATTGAACTGCTGCTATTCAATTGCTCACTGTTTTGAGGCTGCCCAGAGCGTTTTTCATTCACTTTTTTCTGGGGTGATCGGTGGCCATTTTGTGTCTTGTGGTGCGCCAGCACAAGCTGCCACCAAGTACATTTAACCATCAATAGTGTGGTTATTTTTTGGCTATATCCTACATCAGGGTCAAGCTGTCACCAAGTGCATTTAACCATCAATAGTGTGGTTATTTTTTGGCTATATCCTACATCAGGGTCAAGCTGTCACACCAAGTGCATTTAACCCTCAATAGTGTGGTTATTTTTTGGCTATATCCTACATCAGGGTCAAGCTGTCACACCAAGTGCATTTAACCATCAATAGTGTAATTATTTTTTGGCCATTTACTACATCAGGGGCAAGCTGTCACCAAGTGCATTTAACCCTCAATAGTGTGGTTGTTTTTTGGCTATATCCTAAATCAGGGTCAAGCTGTCACCAAGTGCATTTAACCATCAATAGTGTGGTTATTTTTTGGCCATATACTACATCAGGGGCAAGCTGAGCCTGTCACCAAGTGCATTTAACCCTCAATAGTGTGGTTGTTTTTTGGCTATATCCTACATCAGGGTCAAGCTGTCACACCAAGTGCATTTAACCATCAATAGTGTGGTTATTTTTTGGCCATATACTACATCAGGGGCAAGCTGAGCCTGTCACCAAGTGCATTTAACCCTCAATAGTGTGGTTGTTTTTTGGCTATATCCTACATCAGGGTCAAGCTGTCACACCAAGTGCATTTAACCATCAATAGTGTGGTTATTTTTTGGCCATATACTACATCAGGGGCAGGCTGAGCCTGTCACCAAGTGCATTTAACCCTCAATAGTGTGGTTGTTTTTGGGCTATATCCTACATCAGGGTCAAGCTGTCACACCAAGTGCATTTAACCATCAATAGTGTGGTTATTTTTTGGCCATATACTACATCAGGGGCAAGCTGAGCCTGTCACCAAGTGCATTTAACCCTCAATAGTGTGGTTGTTTTTTGGCTATATCCTACATCAGGGTCAAGCTGTCACACCAAGTGCATTTAACCATCAATAGTGTGGTTATTTTTTGGCCATATACTACATCAGGGTCAAGCTGTCACCAAGTGCATTTAACCCTCAATAGTGTGGTTGTTTTTTGGCTATATCCCACATCAGGGTCAAGCTGTCACACCAAGTGCATTTAACCATCAATAGTGTGGTTATTTTTTGGCTATATCCTACATCAGGGTCAAGCTGTCACACCAAGTGCATTTAACCATCAATAGTGTGTTTTTTTTTTTGGCTATATCCTACATCAGGGTCAAGCTGTCACCAAGTGCATTTAACCCTCAATAGTGTGGTTATTTTTTGGCTATATCCTACATCAGGTTGAAGCTGTCACCAAGTGCATTTAACCATCAATAGTGTGGTTATTTTTTGGCTATATCCTACATCAGGGGCTTGGCTGTGCTTGCTATTTTATTGAGGGGTGAAATACAATTGCCAAAATAGCAGTACCCTAAATCTGGTGTTTCAGCTGTGGCCAGCCAATTGTAATACTGTCTGCTGTCTGGCAAAGGATATATTTTTGTTCAGGGTTGAAATACAATTCCCAACTTAGCAATTTCCTAAATTAGTGGTTTCTGCTGTATCAGGGCTACTTTAAATCTATTCATTAAAAGGGTATATAAGATTCAAGGTGCAGATAGGGTCATTCTCAATAAATTCACACACACGCTACTGTGTATTTCCAAGTCTAATTCTGTCTGTAAACGTATACCTTTCACCCAGCGCCGAAATACTAGGCCTCAAATTTACATTCATCTAAATCTGTGGTTATTGCTGTGGCTGGTCAAGTTATTTAGTGTCCGTCAAAGCACAGTTTTTGTTCTGGGTTGAAATACAATTCCCAATTTAGCAATTTCCTAATTTAGTGGTTTCTGCTGTATCAGGCCTACTTTAAATCTATCCCTAAAAGGGTATATAAGATCCAAGGTGCAGATAGGGTTATTCTCAATAACTTCACACACACGCTACTGTGCAATTCCAAGTCGAATTCTGTGTGTAAACGTATACCTGTCACCCAGCGCCTAAAAAATAGGCCTCAAATTTATATTCATCCAAATCTGTCATTATTGCTGTAGCTGGTCAAGTTATTTAGTGTCCGTCAAAGCACAGTTTTTGTTCTGGGTTGAAATACAATTCCCAATTTTGCAATTTCCTAATTTAGTGGTTTCTGCTGTATCAGACCTAATTTAAATCTATCCCTAAAAGGGTATATAAGATTCACGGTGCAGATAGGGTTATTCTCAATAACTTCACACACACGCTACTGTGCAATTCCAAGTCTAATTCTGTGTGTAAACGTATACCTGTCACCCAGCGCCTAAAAAATAGGCCTCAAATTTATATTCATCCAAATCTGTCATTATTGCTGTAGCTGGTCAAGTTATTTAGTGTCCGTCAAAGCACAGTTTTTGTTCTGGGTTGAAATACAATTCCCAATTTAGCAATTTCCTAATTTAGTGGTTTCTGCTGTATCAGACCTACTTTAAATCTATCCCTAAAAGGGTATATAAGATTCACGGTGCAGATAGGGTTATTCTCAATAACTTCACACACACGCTATTGTGCAATTCCAAGTCTAATTCTGTCCGTAAACGTATACCTGTCATCCAGCGCCTAAATACTAGGCCTCAAATTTATATTCAGCTAAATCTGTCGTTACTGCTGTGCCTTTATTAGTGTAAGTACCTAAATAGATCGCCAGATAGTGTTAGGTGTCTGTAAAAAAAGGCCTGAATTTGAATTCAATACATTGGGCCAAATAATATTTTTCTTATTGTGGTGAACGGTAACAATGAGGAAAACATCTAGTAAGGGACGCGGACGCGGACATGGTCGTGGTGGTGTTAGTGGACCCTCTGGTGCTGGGAGAGGACGTGGCCGTTCTGCCACAGCCACACGTCCTAGTGTACCAACTACCTCAGGTCCCAGTAGCCGCCATAATTTACAGTGATATTTGGTGGGGCCCAATGCCGTTCTAAGGATGGTAAGGCCTGAGCAGGTACAGGCATTAGTCAATTGGGTGGCCGACAGTGGATCCAGCACGTTCACATTATCTCCCACCCAGTCTTCTGCAGAAAGTGCACAGATGGCGCCTGAAAACCAAGCCCATCAGTCTGTCACATCACCCCCATGCATACCAGGGAAACTGTCTGAGCCTCAAGTTATGCAGCAGTCTCTTATGCTGCTTGAAGACTCCGCTGGCAGGGTTTCCCAAGGGCATCCACCTAGCCCTTCCCCAGCGGTGGAAGACATAGAATGCACTGACGCACAACCACTTATGTTTCCTGATGATGAGGACATGGGAATACCACCTCAGGACGTCTCTGATGATGACAAAACACAGGTGCCAACTGCTGCGTCTTTCTGCAGTGTGCAGACTGAACAGGAGGTCAGGGATCAAGACTGGGTGGAAGACGATGCAGGGGATGATGAGGTCCTAGACCCCACATGGAATGAAGGTCGTGCCACTGACTTTCACAGTTCCGAGGAAGAGGCAGTGGTGAGACCGAGCCAACAGCGTAGCAAAAGAGGGAGCAGTGGGCAAAAGCAGAACACCCGCCGCCAAGAGACTCCGCCTGCTACTGACCGCCGCCATCTGGGACCGAGCACCCCAAAGGCAGCTTCAAGGAGTTCCCTGGCATGGCACTTCTTCAAACAATGTGCTGACGACAAGACCCGAGTGGTTTGCACGCTGTGCCATCAGAGCCTGAAGCGAGGCATTAACGTTCTGAACCTTAGCACAACCTGCATGACCAGGCACCTGCATGCAAAGCATGAACTGCAGTGGAGTAAACACCTTAAAAACAAGGAAGTCACTCAGGCTCCCCCTGCTACCTCTTCTGCTGCTGCCGCCTCGGCCTCTTCCTCCGCCTCTGGAGGAACGTTGGCACCTGCCGCCCAGCAAACAGAGGATGTACCACCAACACCACCACCTCCGTCACCAAGCATCTCAACCATGTCACACGCCAGTGTTCAGCTCTCCATCTCACAAACATTTGAGAGAAAGCGTAAATTCCCACCTAGCCACCCTCGATCCCTGGCCCTGAATGCCAGCATTTCTAAACTACTGGCCTATGAAATGCTGTCATTTAGGCTGGTGGACACAGACAGCTTCAAACAGCTCATGTCGCTTGCTGTCCCACAGTATGTTGTTCCCAGCCGGCACTACTTCTCCAAGAGAGCCGTGCCTTCCCTGCACAACCAAGTATCCGATAAAATCAAGTGTGCACTGTGCAACGCCATCTGTGGCAAGGTCCACCTAACCACAGATACGTGGACCAGTAAGCACGGCCAGGGACGCTATATCTCCCTAACTGCACACTGGGTAAATGTAGTGGCGGCTGGGCCCCAGGCGGAGAGCTGTTGAGCGCACGTCCTTCCGCCGCCAAGGATCGCAGGGCAAGATTCTTTGCCTCCTGTTGTCTCCTCCTCCTACTCGGCTTCCTCCTCCTCTTCTTCCACCTGCTCATCCAGTCAGCCACACACCTTCACCACCAACTTCAGCACAGCCCGGGGTAAACGTCAGCAGGCCATTCTGAAACTCATATGTTTGGGGGACAGGCCCCACACCGCACAGGAGTTGTGGCGGGGTATAGAACAACAGACCGACGAGTGGTTGCTGCCGGTGAGCCTCAAGCCCGGCCTGGTGGTATGCGATAATGGGCGAAATCTCGTTGCAGCTCTGGGACTAGCCGGTTTGACGCACATCCCTTGCCTGGCGCATGTGCTGAATTTGGTGGTGCAGAAGTTCATTCACAACTACCCCGACATGTCAGAGCTGCTGCATAAAGTGCAGGCCGTCTGTTCGCGCTTCCGGCGTTCACATCCTGCCGCTGCTCGCCTGTCTGCGCTACAGCGTAACTTCGGCCTTCCCGCTCACCGCCTCATATGCGACATGCCCACCAGTTGGAACTCCACCTTGCACATGCTGGACAGACTGTGCGAGCAGCAGCAGGCCATAGTGGAGTTTCAGCTGCAGCACGCACGGGTCAGTCGCACTGCGGAACAGCACCACTTCACCACCAATGACTGGGCCTCTATGCGAGACTTGTGTGCCCTGTTGCGCTGTTTCGAGTACTCCACCAACATGGCCAGTGGCGATGACGCCGTTATCAGCGTTACAATACCACTTCTATGTCTCTTTGAGAAAACACTTAGGGCAATGATGGAAGAGGAGGTGGCCCAGGAGGAGGAGGAGGAGGAGGAAGAGGGGTCATTTTTAGCACTTTCAGGCCAGTCTCTTCGAAGTGACTCAGAGGGAGGTTTTTTGCAACAGCAGAGGCCAGGTACAAATGTGGCCAGCCAGGGCCCACTACTGGAGGACGAGGATGAGGAGGAGGTGGAGGAGGATGAGGATGAAGCATGGTCACAGCGGGGTGGCACCCAACGCAGCTCAGGCCCATCACTGGTGCGTGGCTGGGGGGAAACGCAGGACGATGACGATACGCCTCCCACAGAGGACAGCTTGTCCTTACCTCTGGGCAGCCTGGCACACATGAGCGACTACATGCTGCAGTGCCTGCGCAACGACAGCAGAGTTGCCCACATTTTAACGTGTGCGGACTACTGGGTTGCCACCCTGCTGGATCCACGGTACAAAGACAATGTGCCCACCTTACTTCCTGCACTGGAGCGTGATAGGAAGATGCGCGAGTACAAGCGCACATTGGTAGACGCGCTACTGAGAGCATTCCCAAATGTCACAGGTGAAGAGATATTGCAGGAGTACTACATTAAGTACAGTGAAGAGATATTGCAGGAGTACTACATTAAGTACAGTGAAGAGATATTGCAGGAGATAGTCAGGAGGTAGGCTGGAAGGTGGAAACAATACAAAAAAAGGTAAGATTTGTTTGATTTAAATTGACAAATTTTTATTCTTTTTTCATTTTTTTTTTCTCCTCTTTAAAATGGCAGACTTGGTTCAGTGCAGGAATTGTTGTGCATTTATTTCATGTTCCACTCTTTGGAGATTCGGATGCTGTCAGATCTGTAGACAGTTCTCCTTACTGCAGCAGGAAATTGCATTTTTAAAATCTGAGATATTTAAATTATCTGTTAAACAAACTCCAGCTAGGACTGCTGCAATGCCACTGCCACAGAGGACCCCCAGAAATGGCAGATGGGTTACTGTAGGTTCTGGAAGACTTGGAGTGGTGGATAGAAGACATGTCCCACAGTCGGTGATTCTCCAAAATTCATTTGCAGCACTCTCAGAATGTAAGGACAACATGGTTATGGACTCAAGCGTAGAGGGTGAGAAACCATCGACTCCTATGACTAATGTAGGCAAGACTGCAGCCAAGGACAAAAAAGATAAAGTGAAGTCTCAAAGGAAGCAGCTGTTGCTGGGTGATTCAATCATAAGAAGTGTGGAGCTTAAAGAAAATGGTTTTGTGAGATGTCTCCCTGGGGCTACTGCTAGAAGAGATAGAAGACGTATTATTAATATTGTTAAGCAAGCAAAGCAGGAAGGGGACGTGGATGTTCTTGTCCATCTAGGGACAAATGACCTGGCTTGCAATGAAGTGTCAGAGGTGAAAAAATCTTTTATCACACTTGGTAATGACGTACAGGATTTTGCATCCACCATTTCATTTTCTGAAGTTCTGCCTGTACATAATGTTCAGAATGATAGGCAGAGGCGCATAAAGGAGTTTAACATATGGCTTGGTAAATGGTGTCAAGAGCAAGGATTTGGCTTTGTTTCTCATAATAGCTCTACTTGGAATAGAAAGGAACTGTACAAAAAAGATGGTTTGCATCTTTCTCTCAAAGGAACAAATGTACTTAGTGAACAACTCCAAGAATTTGCGAAAGAGTATTTAAACTAGGAAGGGGGGGCAAAAGAGTGAAAATAAAAGAGTCCAATTGCCCCCCGAAACAATGCCAGAACAGGTCAGATGCACAGAGGTTAAGAAATGATAAGCTCAGAGTCCTCTCTACAAATGCTCGCAGTTTAGGTAAAAAAATCAATGAACTTGGGTCAATAATGGCATCTGAGAATGTAGATTTAGTGGCTGTTACGGAGACATGGTTTAATGAAAGAAATGACTGGGACATAACCATACCAGGGTACTCTTTATACAGAAGAGACAGAGAAGGCAAGAAAGGAGGAGGAGTGGCCCTGTATGTGAAAGATAGCATTAAATCTAACCTAATACAAGTTGGTGAGGCCAACATAGAGTCAGTTTGGGTTACGTTGCAGTTTGCTAATCATGCAGTAACTCGTGTAGGTGTGATATATAGACCACCTGATCAAGTTAAAGAACTAGATGATCTACTAGTTGAAGAAATAGCTAAAATGACAATGAAAGGAGAAGTTATCATTATGGGAGATTTCAATCTTCCAGATATAAACTGGAAAACCAAAATAGCAAGTTCTACCAGGAGTACAGATATTCTAAATTCCCTACTGGGGTTATCCCTACAACAAATGGTTGAGGAGCCAACCCGGAGGGAGGCCATTTTGGATTTGATATTCACAAATGGGGATTCGGTATATGATGTCATTGTAGGCGAAACCTTGGGATCTAGTGATCACCAGTCAGTGTGGTTTAATATAAGAACTGTGAAAGAGTCCCACCACACAAAAACAAAAGTTTTAGATTTTAGAAAAACAGACTTTTCAAAAATGAAATTAGTCATAAATGAGTCCTTATCAGACTGGAACGGATTACATGGAGTCCAGGAGAAATGGGACTACTTAAAAGGTGCATTATTGAAGGCAACAGAAAATTGCATTAGACTTGTCAGTAAAAGCAAAAAAAGGAAGAGACCACTGTGGTACTCAGCAGAAGTGGCCCAAATCATTAAAAATAAAAAGCTAGCATTTTGTAATTATAAAAAAACCCAGAGCAATGAAGATAAGGAAATCTACAAGATTAGGCAGAAAGAGGCCAAGCAAGTTATAAGAACTTCTAAAGCGCAGGCAGAAGAAAAACTAGCTCAGTCTATGAAAAAAGGGGATAAGACATTCTTCAGATATATAAATGAAAAAAGGAAATTAAAACAAGGAATAACTAAATTAAAAACAAAGGACGGAAGGTATGTAGAAGAGAATAAAGGGCTAGCCGACTGCCTTAATCAATACTTCTGTTCAGTTTTTACAGAAGAAAAAGAAGGAGAAGGACCTCCACTAGAAAGGATGACTAATAAATCGTTTGATGCATGTGTCTTTACAGAGGAAGATGTTCTAAGTTTGCTGTCTAAAGTGAAGACAAATAAATCACAGGGGCCTGATGAGATACACCCAAAATTATTAAAAGAGCTTAGTGGTGAGCTGGCAAAACCGTTAACAGATTTATTTAACCAATCATTAGTAACAGGAGTCGTCCCGGAAGATTGGAAATTGGCAAATGTCGTGCCCATTCACAAGAAAGGTAGTAGGGAGGAATCGAGCAACTATAGACCAGTGAGTCTGACATCAATAGTAGGCAAATTAATGGAAACCCTATTAAAGGATAGGATTGTGGAACATCTAAAATCCCATGGATTGCAAGATGAAAAACAGCATGGGTTTACTTCAGGGAGATCATGTCAAACAAATCTTATAGATTTTTTTGACTGGGTGACTAAAATAATAGACGGTGGAGGTGCAGTAGACATCGCTTATCTGGATTTTAGTAAGGCTTTTGACACTGTCCCACACAGAAGACTTATCAATAAACTGCAGTCATTGAGCATGAACTCCAATATTGTTGAGTGGATTAGGCAATGGCTGAGGGACAGACAACAGAGGGTTGTAGTCAATGGAGAACATTCAAAACAAGGTCATGTTACCAGTGGGATTCCACAGGGATCTGTACTGGGACCAATTTTGTTTAATATCTTCATAAGTGATATTGCAAAAGGCCTCGATGGTAAGGTTTGTCTTTTTGCTGATGACACAAAGATATGTAACAGGGTTGATGTTCCTGGAGGGAAACGCCAAATGGAAAAGGACTTAGGAAAACTAGAAGAATGGTCAGAACTCTGGCAACTGAAATTTAATGTGGATAAGTGCAAGATAATGCACCTGGGGCATAAAAACCCAAGGGCAGAATATAGAATATTCGACACAGTCCTGACCTCAGTATCTGAGGAAAGGGATTTAGGAGTAATTATTTCAGAAGACTTAAAGGTGGGAAGACAATGTAATAAAGCAGCACGAAATGCAAGCAGAATGCTTGGATGTATAGGGAGAGGTATAAGCAGTAGAAAGAGTGAAGTGCTTATACCGCTGTACAGAACACTGGTGAGACCTCACTTGGAGTATTGTGCGCAGTACTGGAGGCCATATCTCCAGAAGGATATAGATACTCTAGAGAGAGTTCAGAGAAGAGCTACTAAACTGGTCCATGGATTGCAGGATAAAACTTACCAGGAAAGGTTAAAAGACCTTAATATGTATAGCTTGGAAGAAAGAAGAGACCGAGGGGATATGATAGAAACTTTTAAATACATAAAGGGAATCAACTCGGTAAAGGAGGAGAGCATATTTAAAAGAAGAAAAACTACCACAAGAGGACACAGTTTTAAATTAGAGGGGCAAAGGTTTAAAAGTAATATAAGGAAGTATTACTTTACTGAGAGGGTAGTGGATGCATGGAATAGCCTTCCTGCAGAAGTGGTAGCTGCAAATACAGTGAAGGAGTTTAAGCATGCATGGGATAGGCATAAGGCCATCCTTCATATAAGATAGGGCCGGGGCTATTCATAGGATTCAGATATATTGGGCAGACTAGATGGGCCAAATGGTTCTTATCTGCCGACACATTCTATGTTTCTATGTTTCTATGGAACAAGTGGAAGCCCAAGGCCAAGGCAGAGGAGGAGCAAGAGGTCGCCAAGGCAGCTGTGTCACGGCCAGCTCCTCTGAGGGCAGGGTTAGCATGGCAGAGATGTGGAAAAGTTTTGTCAACACGCCACAGCTAACTGCACCACCACCTGATACGCAACGTGTTAGCAGGAGGCAACATTTCACTAACATGGTGGAACAGTACGTGTGCACACCCCTCCACGTACAGACTGATGGTTCGGCCCCATTCAACTTCTGGGTCTCTAAATTATCTACGTGGCCAGAGCTAGCCTTTTATGCCTTGGAGGTGCTGGCCTGCCCGGCGGCCAGCGTTTTGTCTGAACGTGTATTCAGCACGGCAGGGGGCGTCATTACAGACAAACGCAGCCGCCTGTCTACAGCCAATGTGGACAAGCTGACGTTCATAAAAATGAACCAGGCATGGATCCCACAGGACCTGTCCATCCCTTGTGCAGATTAGACATTAACTACCTCCCCTTAACCATATATTATTGTACTCCAGGGCACTTCCTCATTCAATCCTATTTTTATTTTCATTTTACCATTATATTGCGGGGCAACCCAAAGTTGAATGAACCTCTCCTCTGTCTGGGTGCCGGGGCCTAAATATCTGACAATGGACTGTTCCAGTGTTGGGTGACGTGAAGCCTGATTCTCTGCTATGACATGCAGACTGATTCTCTGCTGACATGAAGCCAGATTCTCTGTTACGGGACCTCTCTCCTCTGCCTGGGTGCTTGGGCCTAAATATATGACAATGGACTGTTACAGTGGTGGGTGACGTGAAGCCTGATTCTCTGCTATGACATGCAGACTGATTCTCTGCTGACATGAAGCCAGATTCTCTGTTACGGGACCTCTCTCCTCTGCCTGGGTGCCTGGGCCTAAATATATGACAATGGACTGTTCCAGTGTTGGGTGACGTGAAGCCTGATTCTCTGCTATGACATGCAGACTGATTCTCTGCTGACATGAAGCCAGATTCTCTGTTATGGGACCTCTCTCCTCTGCCTGGGTGCCGGGGCCTAAATATATGACAATGGACTGTTACAGTGGTGGGTGACGTGAAGCCTGATTCTCTGCTATGACATGCAGACTGATTCTCTGCTGACATGAAGCCAGATTCTCTGTTATGGGACCTCTCTCCTCTGCCTGGGTGCCTGGGCCTAAATATCTGACAATGGACTGTTCCAGTGTTGGGTGACGTGAAGCCTGATTCTCTGCTATGACATGAAGACTGATTCTCTGCTGACATGAAGCCAGATTCTCTGTTACGGGACCTCTCTCCTCTGCCTGGGTGCCTGGGCCTAAATATATGACAATGGACTGTTACAGTGGTGGGTGACGTGAAGCCTGATTCTCTGCTATGACATGCAGACTGATTCTCTGCTGATGTGAAGCCAGATTCTCTGTTACGGGACCTCTCTCCTCTGCCTGGGGGCCGGGGCCTAAATATCTGACAATGGACTGTTCCAGTGTTGGGTGACGTGAAGCATGATTCTCTGCTATGACATGAAGACTGATTCTCTGCTGACATGAAGCCAGATTCTCTGTTAAGGAACCTCTCTCCTCTGCCTGGGTGCCTGTGCCTAAATATCTGACAATGGACTGTTACAGTGGTGGGTGACGTGAAGCCAGATTCTCTGCTATGGGACCTCTTTCCAATTGATATTGGTTAATTTTTATTTATTTTATTTTTATTTAAAATAATTTCCCTATCCACATTTGTTTGCAGGGGATTTACCTACATGTTGCTGCCTTTTGCAGCCCTCTAGCTCTTTCCTGGGCTGTTTTACAGCCTTTTTAGTGCCGAAAAGTTTGGGTCCCCATTGACTTCAATGGGGTTCGGGTTCGGGTCGGGTTCGCATCCCGAACACGAACATTTCCGGGAAGTTCGGCCGAACTTCTCGAACCCGAACATCCAGGTGTTAGCTCAACTCTACTTATGACTGTTATTGAAAATAATGGAGGCTTATATTGGTCACCTTTTTTTGGGAAATTTTTATTTGGAAATTTTGAGTTGTTTGCATATCATACTCAATTCACTACCGAGCCACTTTTCACCTTAAATCCCAGGCCGATTTTTGCAAATCTGACATGTGTCATTTTATGTGGTAATAACTTTGGAACACTTTTACTTATCCAAGCGATTCTTATATTGTTTTCTCGTGACACATTGTACTTCATGACAGTGGTAAATTTCAGTTGCTATATTTCACCTTTTTATATAAAAAAAAATAAAAAATGACTGAAATGTTGAAAAAATTCATTATTTTCTAAATATGAATTTCTCAGCTTTTTTGGCAGATAGTGATACCTCACAAAATAGTTTTTACTTTACATTTTCCCTATGTCTACTTTATGTTGGCTTTCATTTATTTAGGACGTTAAAACATTTTTTTTAAGCACCAATTCAGTTATAAAGTGATTTTCAGGGGCTTATGTAATGGAGAGGTACCCCTACAGTGGAAACCCCCAACAAGTGACCCCATTCCAGAAACTAAATCCCTCAAGGAGTTTTTCAAGGTATGTAGTGAGCACTGTGACCCATCAGGCGTTTCACAGAATTGGGAAACACTTGGCTGTAAAATTGAAAAATCATAAATTTTTTTCAGAAAAATTTGCTTTACACCCACATTTTTCACTTTCACAAGGGGCAACAGGACAAAATGCACCCCACATTTTGTTTTCTAGATATAAATAGCATGTACGCATTGTACAGCGCCATCTGCACAATGTGCACGGCCAGCTTTTTGTACCACACATTTGTTTTTTGTGTGGCACTGTAGGGCTTCAGAACTTGACCTAAAAGAACAACCCCGCCCATGTGCCTGTTGTAGTCCAGAATGCAGTCTGGTTTGGGGGCAGTGGTAGTGGGACCACGTATAGGGGCAGGGGAGCTGGTGTTACTGTGAATGGTCGTCAGCAAAAGGACATCCCTCTTGTACTTAACCACCAACATGTTCTCATTGAGGAGAGCACGGCTGTCTCCTTTTCTTAGTGGTTGCCCTACCAGGGATCTAGGGAGGCCTCTCTGATTTTTGCGTACTGTGCCGCAAGCCAAAGTACCTCTGGAACTTAGGGACTGGAACAGTGGTAGACTCGTGTAGTAATTATCCACACATAGATGGTAACCCTTATCTAGCAGTGGGTCCAGTAAGTCCCACACTATCTTCCCACTAACTCCTAGTATCGGGGGCATTCTGGAGTTTCAATCCAGGTGTCCCTCCCTTCATAAACCCGGAACTTGTGAGTGTACCCAGAGCTACTATCACAGATTTTATACAGTTTTATGCCATTCTTTGCCCGCTTGCTGGGCAGGTACTGGCGGAATCTTACCTCCCTTTGAAAAGTAATAGGGATTCGTCTATGCAGACATTTTGTTCTGGGGTGTACACTTCTGAAAACTTTGTGCTGAAGTCGTCAAGTATGGACCAAATTTTTAACAGATGATCAAATGCGGGGTCATTCTGTGGTGGGCACTGTGCATTATCGTTGTAATGCAAAAACGTAAATATTGGAACCGATTACGGGCCATGGTATTATTGTAAATTGGAGTGTGGTACAATACTGATTAAAGGGCTTCTGTCACCCCACTAAACGCCTTATTGCCATATTGCCATACATTATGTTATTAATAATTTTCGTTCAGTAGATTTAGCCAAAAACGTACTTTTATGATATGCTAATTACCTTTCTACCAGCAAGTAGGGCGTCTACTTGCTGGTAGCAGCCGCAGAAAACCGCCCCCTCCTTGTGTTGATTGACAGGGCCAGCCGCGATCTCCTCCTCTGGCCGGCCCTGTCAGCATTTCAAAAATCGCGCGTCTGTGTTGATTCGGCGCAGGCGCTCTGAGATAAGGAGGTTTGCCTCATCAGCACTCCCTCAGTGCGCCTGCGCCGATGACGTCACCGAAAGGAGGCGGTTTTCTGCGGAACGCCCCGGAACGGCGTTCCGCCACCTATTTTCTGCCGACTCGCCCTGCCCCCCTTTAGTTACTGGGCCCAGCCGGCCTGCTGCTTAGGCTGCTCACTTGCAGCATCCGGCACCTGCGGCTCTCCACTGGCTCAGGCCCGCCCAGCTCCCGCCCACCACTGACAGCGGCGGAGAGAGTGAGAGAGGAGACGCCGATTCTGTGGCCCCAAACACCGCCCCCAGGCCGACTCCATTATTTTCTGCGGCCCCAGACCCAGGACCCCCCGCCTCCAGCTCCACTGACAGGCCTGCCCAGCAGGCAGGGCGGCTGCTGGAGGCGCGGGCGGCAGTTTAGTGTCGTGGGTGTCGGCATGAGCAGGAATCAGGAGGCAGAGCGGCACCAGGCAGGAAAAGGGTACAAAAGGAAAAAGGTAATTTTTCATTTATTTCATTTTTAAATTAAAAAAGAAAGATTGAATTGGCCAATTAGGGGAACAGGAACAGGGAAGGAAGGGGCCAGGCCAGGCGGCGGCGGCCGTGGGCGGCGGCCGTGGGCACTGGCAGCCTGGCTGTCACGACCGTCACTGGCAATGGCATGGTGGCACTAGGCAAGGCAGGCAGTGGCACTGGCACACTACTTGGGGCGGCGGGCCCCCCTTGTGCCACTGCCTGCCTTGCCTGCCAGTGCCCTAGTCCACACATGGCCTTTTGGTAAGTATTAAAATTTTTTTGCACATTTTACTGCATTGCTTTTTATTTAATTCCATACATTTTCTTTTATAGACCCCCCCCAAATTTTACTTGCATCCCTGTTCTCTAAAGGGGCGGTTTTAGGGGGCGGTCCAAGGGGTGGGTAGGGGCATGGCCAGGGGAGGGGGGGGGGTGAGTTCCACCACCTTTTCTCTGAGAAAAAAAGCCCTGTGTAAAACTGAAACAAACAACCAGAAAAAGTTGTCATATTTGGTATTGTCACGTCCGTAACAACCTGCTCTATAAAAATACCACATGATCTAACCTGTCAGATGAATGTTGTAAATAACAAAAAAAAAAAAAGTGCCAAAAGAGTTATTTCTTGTTAACTTGCCTCGCAAAAAGTGTAATATAGAGCAACCAAAAATCATAACAAAATTATTTCAGGCCTATTCCAGTCGCTGACATGTGTATCCACGGAATGCGTTCGCTGAGCCATAATCTCGTGCATGCGCCGTGCAGGGCCGTCTTTAATATTGATTGGACCCTGGGCAAGAATTTACTTGGGCCCCCTGGATCCCGCCTTCACACACCCTAGCATGCAATCACACCCTCCATTACAACACACAGCTCGGATGCGGACCCAAACAACGGCCGTGTGCATGAGTCCTAAGCACATGCAGTCTCAGGAGTGGTCCACACCACACCCCTGCCTTGCAGCCTCACAGGAGTTCAGGACCCGTATCTGCACACGTATGTATGGCATAATTGGGATGCACATCACACATGACGTGACACAGGTCTTTACCAGGCTGCAGGCCAGCAGACACATTATTATTGCCACATGTGTCACATGCCACTACTGACTGAACAGCCGTTCAGAGTTCAGACAGTTCACAGTTCCACTTCCTTCAGAAAAGCGAGCCTGCCGTGCACTCCAGCGACTTACGCTGGGTTCAGACCTGAGCGTTCGCGATGGAGCGCTCTGTATGTGCGATTGTACAGGCGTTTGCAATCGCGCATACAGAGACAAGCGAATGCCCATTGTCGCGCGTTCCCGCTGAAGTCTATGGACGGGAACACGCGACAAGACGCCCCAAAGAAGCTCATGTACTTCTTGGGGCGTCGGGCGTTTTACAGCGCGATCGTACGCGCTGTAAAACGCTCAGGTGAGAACCATTCCCATAGGGAATCATTGGTTCTTGCCTGTTGAGCGTTTTACAGCGCGTGGGAACGCGCTGTAAAACGCTCAGGTGTGAACCCAGCCTCACAGATAGAGGCAGCGGCGTTGCTATGGCTGGTGTCACCCTTTGCTCAGGGGGGGCCCTCATGGTGTGGAATGGTCATTTTTTCTAAGGAATATAGTTTAACCGTTTATGTGCAAAAGAGAAAAAAAGAAGTCAGACGGCCCCAGGAGACATAAGGGGTTGTGTTGGGTAAGGGTTCTTCTCTCTGTCTGACTCTGCTGCTGAACTGTGGCCTGGGGTCACCACCTGCCACATTTACTAATCTTTACTCAGGGGGGGCCTGGGGGGCCCTCATGGTGTGGTGTGGACTGGACTGGTCATTTTCACTAAGGAATATAGTTTAACCATTTATGTGCAAAAGAGAAAATAAGAAGTCAGCTCCAATCAGATATCAATCTGCACATAGACCAACACTCTTGGTCTATGTGCAGATAGCTGATTGGAGCTGACTTAGTGACTTCTTTTTTTCTCTTTTGCACATAAACGGTTAAACTATATTCCTTAGAAAAAATGACAAGTCCACACCATGAGGGCCCCCCCCCTGAGCAAAGATTAGTAAATGTGGCCGGCCGGGTGGCCCCAGGCCACAGTTCAGCAGACAGAGAGAACCCAACTCTTTTGTCTCCAGTCTCTCTAATAACCCACCAGTAATTTAAATAACCCCATTAGTGGGGGATTATTAGAGACGGGAGACAAAGGAGTTGGGTTCTCTCTGTCTGCTAAACTGTGGCCTGGGGCCACCCGGCCGGCCACATTTACTAATCTTTGCTCAGGGGGGGGGCCCTCATGGTGTGGACTTGTCATTTTTTCTAAGGAATATAGTTTAACCGTTTATGTGCAAAAGAGAAAAAAAGAAGTCACTAAGTCAGCTCCAATCAGCTATCTGCACATAGACCAAGAGTGTTGGTCTATGTGCAGATTGATATCTGATTGGAGCTGACTTCTTATTTTCTCTTTTGCACATAAATGGTTAAACTATATTCCTTAGTGAAAATGACCAGTCCAGTCCACACCACACCATGAGGGCCCCCCAGGCCCCCCCTGAGTAAAGATTAGTAAATGTGGCAGGTGGTGACCCCAGGCCACAGTTCAGCAGCAGAGTCAGACAGAGAGAAGAACCCTTACCCAACACAACCCCTTATGTCTCCTGGGGCCGTCTGTCTCTATAATAATCCCTTGTCCCCCACTAATTTATGAATGGTCGGATCTGGGGTTATCTATTAAATCACATTCAGATATCAAATAAAGTCAATATATATATGCGCAGCAGTTGCTTTACCTTACCTCAGTCCTCCCCTCCTGGTGCGGCAGTGGCAGGCCGCAGGTCTGGCTGGCTGACTAACTTAAGGTACTGGTACTACTACTATTAGGTCAGGACGGTGACGTGACATCATGTGAGTGAGTCACCGGTCTGGTCTGGTTCTTGTCTGGCAGTGGTCACGTGAGGCGACTCACCACAGCCACCCAATCCCTTTAGCTCCGGACCGGAGGCGGGGACTTAGTCCCTGCTGCTAGCTACTCAGCCGTGGCACCACTCACCAGGCTGAGGTGAGTGACACAACCCCTTTTATCACGTGACGGGCGCTGAAGTGCTTCGCTTGTAAGTTCAAGTTGTTCCAGTGAAGAAGACTGCTGCGCAGCTGCGCTGCTGCATAGACAGTCAGAGTCAGTGGATGGGAGTCGCGAGGGCCCCCAGGAGCAACTGGGCCCGGAGGAGCTGCCCCTTTTGCCCTGCGGCAAAGACGGCCCTGGCGCCGTGGATACACATGTCAGCACCTGGAATCGGCCTTACAGGACGCACTGCACATGCGCCAGCCGGCAATGAGGAGTGAATAAATTAGCAGTGGGGCGGTGCTGGGCTCTAGGAAAAGGGGTGCGGCTTACTCAGGTAATTACCATATTAATAAAAGCGATTTTCTAGACAAATGACAACACTTAGGGTAGTAATACTAGTATATTTTAATGCAAAACTAGCAGACTGATGTGATGATGTTAAAAGCTCTGTCACTAAAATCCAGGTGACAGAATCCCTTTAATTCTTGTGGAACACCTAAAGGGTTAAGAAAGTTTGTAAAATCAGTTTTGAATACCTTGAGGGGTGTAGTTTCTAAAATAGGGCCATTGATGGGTGGTTTCTATTATGTAAGCCTCACAAAGTGATTTCAGACCTGAACTTATCCTTAAAAAATAAGTTTTGGAAATTTTCAGAAAAATTTCAGGATTTGCTTCTAAGCCTTCTAACGTCCCCAAAAACTAAAATGGCATTCACAAAATGATCCAAAACATGAAGTAGACATATTGGGAATGTAAAGTAATGACTATTTTTGGAGGTATTACTATTTATTATAAAAGTAGAGAAATTGACATTTGGAAATTTGCTAATTTTTCCTAATTTTTCCAAATAAAAGTACATTTTTTTTACTCAATTTTACCACTGTCATGAAGTACAATATGTGACGAGAAAACAATCTCAGAATGGCCTAGATAAGTAAAAGCATTTTAAAGTTATCATCACATAAAGTGACACATGTCAGATTAGCAAAAAATGGAAAAATGGCAGGGTCCTGAAGGGGTTAAGGTTAGAGAAGAAGCTTTGGTCAATAGCCATATGACTTGTTCCAGAGTCTATACACCAGGTGTGATTTGCTAATACGCCTTTGGTGCTAAATGCAGCTTCAAAATATGAAGTGTCATCTTCTTTTATAGCACTTTTGACGTTTGGATGATTACTTTATCAGCTGATTCTTTCTTGCTCTGCAGTCGACATTAAGGTGGACAGGCATACAAAATATTCATGTTACCCTTAGATTACTTATATTTTTAGTAAAATGCTGTCAGAAGATTGCTTGTAAAAGTCCTATAAGGTTTTTAAAAATATTTATTAATTCAAATCACCCCCGTTCCCAATTCTACTCATACAAATAAACAATAAAATAATAACCATACAGTAATGTAGTATTGCCCCATCAGAAAATGGCTGTCATGTCATTTGTAGCGCACAGTGAATGCTGTAAAAAACATACAAAAACATGGTGGAATTGTCTTTTTTCAATTTCATCATACAAAGAATTTGTTTCTGTTTTCCAATACAAGATATTGTCAACTAAATTAGGCTATTAAAAAACACAACTTGTCCTGCAAAAAATAAGCCTTCATAGAGCTATTTGAATGGAAAATGAAAAAAGTTATGGCTCTTGGAAGGCGGGGAGGAAAAAATGTAAATTCTAAAACTGCCAATTTCTTTAAAGAGAATGTCACCTCATACCTTCATATATATCAATCTGACATGGTAGATGTGCACTTGTCAGCAGATTCTAATGTTCTTACTCACATCTCCACTTCTTCCCCCAATTGAGAGAAATCAGCCTTTTTACTGATATGCAAACTAGCCCTTTGGTGATCTTGGTGCATTGCGATTGCATCTCTTTGCACCCGAGGCTCTTCCCCGTCACTGCAGAATGTTTAGTACCTGGCTTTGCGACTTTTTAAAAGCCACTATGACTTTTTTAGTCGCTACTTGAATTTCCACACCACCTTCTCCAGTTTCTGAAAAGAGGACATGGTGTGGACCATTGGCTCCTGCCCATTCTGCATCATTTACATCAGAAACTGGTGTAAATAATGACTGAAATCTACTCCACCTACGAGCTGGAGTACATTTCAGGCTGGCGCACAGACTAACGTAGGGGGCATGTAATTTATGACAAGGCCTGCCCATCATCAAATACTGTATTAGATGCTTCCTCCAATAGTGCAGGCCCTATCAAAATTGGTGTAGTACACACCGGTCTTCATAAATCTGGGCCTTAGTGCCCTTTTTTATTATTGTGACATAGACCCACTTGCTTAAGTGGCTGCATCAATGGTATGTTGGCCCCTGCGTCCCCTTAATATTTCCACAGTTTATCTATTTTTCCATATTTTTTGTATTACATGTGCATGAAGAGCAATAAGCTCTTATGAAGGTGTAGTCAAGGCAAAAAAATATTAAATTACAGCTGGCAGAACAATAGGAAAATGTGAGTTTCTGAACACACGTCACATTCATTTTGACAGCAGGTCCTTTTAACTCATTTCATGATCAGAGAGTTTATTTTAAAGTTAATACTGAAAAATATGATTCTAAATATGTTATAAGCTGCCTGCAAGCTTATTTTTTAAAATAATAGTCCACGTTTTAAAAGCTTTTACAATGTTAAAGGTCAAAAGCTACAATTTATTTATGGTAAAATATCTAATTCTGGGGAAGGAGGGGGGATTACATTCTCAACTTGGCAGGTGGCAAAGCGCCCCACAGCAATAAAGACCACTTTGTATCACTCAAATAATTTTTTTACCAGTTCTATGTAGATTTTTGGAGGAAATGCTATTAAACTACTATTAGACCACTCAGGGCTACACCTGGCCTTTCTGCTGCCTGAGGCGGAAAATCATATGGCGCCCCCCACTCATAAAAATTTGATGCTGCAGCATCAGTGTAAAATCTCTCCTCAGCTGTTCCACAGTCATCTGATATTGTATAAGTAGTTGCTGCTGCTAGTACATGCATCTTCTGCCAGTCTCTGAACCATACACTTAAAGGGGTTATCCAAGACCTATAATGCCCCCCCATATGCCCAGGCCCCTCACAGAGATTGCAATTATCTCGCTCCCCAGCTCCCATGTCGCTTCTCCACGGCCTCCTCATCATCAGGCAGATGAAAACATCCAGCGGGGGGGGGGGGGGGCTGGGGGTTTTGGGGGATGAGGCCGTGTGCAGCCAATAACAGGCCACGATGGGAACGATACTCCCTAGCATCGCGTGTGACTCTAGGGAGTCTCGTTCCCGTCACAGCCTACTATTGGCTGCCCCACCCGATGCCGGATGCTTTCATCTGCGCGATGAGGAGATGCCATCTGAAGCAACGCAGGTGCTAGGGAGTGAGCTAAGTACAATCTCTGTGAGGGGCCCATGCATATGGAGGGGGGGCATTATGGTTCTTGGATAACCCCATCAAATAAATATACACCAGTTATGAGCTACTGTACATTTGAACTACATTGGACACCAGTTTCTGTCCAAGCCATACTGCTAAGGCCCATCCACTTAACAGCACTGTCGAGAGAAGTAAAAAGTTGTAAACGATGCCGAAAATATGGCATGTGCCATAATTTGCAACGTTTTAATGCAAAAATATGTTTAGATATAAATGTGTGCCTTAGCCTTTTTTTGACGTTCCTTTTTTGACCATTTACGCAGCAGCTTTAATTGTATTTGAGATGTACAACAAAATGTTTTTTGTTTTACTGGTGTTTTAATATGCTACACACTGTCATTTGTGATTTTTACCAGAAAGAAAGTGTGGAGGCCTCGCCAAATGATGTAAAATATCAAAAAAGGACAGTGACTGGAAGCAGCAGTGACGTGTCGTATATCTGCACACCACTGCTACAATATGTTAACAAGTAGCAGCATGAGGACCAAATCATCAGCGCAGAGAATAAGACAAGTATGTAATTTTTTTATATATTTTTTTATATTACACCATTTGGATTCAGCAATGAATGTACTATAATGTAGTGAATAATCACTACTATGACTGCTCGTTCCCATACAGTTTCATGACTGTTGGCAGCACTTGCCCTGTTTACACAGGGAGATGTGCTGCTGATGATGAATTTTAGTTACGCATAAAAAATGTGACCGGCCACCAAATAAGCTAATTGCATTCATGTTTATATAAGGGGCTAGATTGGGAATAAACGTCTCTACAACCACCAATCATCGGCAACATGCTCATATGGCTCATGGCTATTAAAAAAATGTGTGCCCCCTCTACAGGTGTGTTCACACTACTCTTGTTCGAATTCAGTTGGAATTAAATAACACATACTGCTGCATTATTTTTACATACAAGAAAGTAGCTACCTGAAGGAAGCGAATGTTACGTTTTTTTTAACACCAAAATGAATGAAGATGGATATAACCAATCTTATACTTTCTATCCATTATAAAGGAAATTCTCTTCTCAGTTTTTTGATCCTCTTATGGATCAGAAAAACAGAAAAAGGAAAGATGACATGAACATAACTTTTTAAATTGTTAAAACACATGCTATATGAATATATATATACCATATAATAATATACAGTCAGGTCTATAAATATTGGGACATTGACACAATTCTAACATTTTTGGCTCTATAAACCACCACAATGGATTTGAAACAAACTAGATATGCTTTAAGTGCAGACTATCAGCTTTAATTTGAGGGTATTTACATACAAATCAGGTGAATGGTGTAGGAATTACAACAGTTTGCATATGTGCCTCCCACTTGTTAAGGGACTAAAAGTAATGGGACAAAATAATAATCATAAATCAAACTTTCACTTTTTAATACTTGGTTGCAAATCCTTTGCAGTCAATTACAGTCTGAAGTCTGAAACGCATAGACATCACCAGACGCTGGGTTTCATCCCTGGTGATGTTCTGCCAGGCCTCTACTGCAACTGTCTTCAGTTCCTGCTTGTTCTTGGTGCATTTTCCCTTCAGTTTTGTCTTCAGCAAGTGAAATGCATGCTCAATCGGATTCAGGTCAGGTGATTGACTTGGCCATTGCATAACATTCCACTTCCTTCTCTTAAAAAACTCTTTGGTTGCTTTTGCAGTATGCTTTGGGTCATTGTCCATCTGCACTGTGAATCGCCGTCCAATGAGTTCTGAAGCATTTGGCTGAATATGAGCAGATATTGCCCAAAACACTTCAGAATTCATCCTGCTGCTTTTGTCAGCAGTCACATCTTCAATAAATACAAGAGAACCAGTTCCATTGGCAGCCATACATGCCCATGCCATGGCACTACCACCACCATGCTTCACTGATGAGGTGGTATGCTTAAGACCATGAGCAGTTCCTTTCCTTCTCCATACTCTTCTCTTCCCATCACCCTAGTACAAGTTGATCTTGGTCTCATCTGTCCATAGGATGTTGTTCCAGAACTGTGAAGGCTTTTTTGGATGTTATTTGGCAAACTCTAATTTGGCTTTCCTGTTTTTGAGGCTCACCAATGGTTTACATCTTGTGGTGAACCCTGTGTATTTACTCTGGTGAAGTCTTCTCTTGATTGTTGACTTTGACACACATACGCCTACCTCCTGGACAGTGTTCTTGATCTGGCCAACTGTTGTGAAGGGTGTTTTCTTGACCAGGGAAAGAATTATTCGGTCATCCACCACAGTTGTTTTCCATGGTCTTCCGTGTCTTTTGGTGTTGCTGAGCTCACTGGTGCGTTCCTTCTTTTTAAAAATGTTCCAAACAGTTATTTCGGCCATGCCTAATGTTTTTGCCATCTCTCTGATGGGTTTGTTTTGTTTTTTCAGCCTAATGATGGCTTGCTTCACTAATAGTGACAGCTCTTTGGATCTCATCTTGAGAGTTGACAGCAACAGATTCCAAATGCAAATAGCACACTTGAAATGAACTCTGGACCTTTTATCTGCTCACTGTAATTGGGATAATGAGGGAACAACACACACCTGGCCATGGAACAGCTGAGAAGCAAATTGTCCCATTACTTTACTGATCCCTTAACAAGTGGGAGGCACATGTGCAAACTGTTGTAATTCCTACACCGTTCACCTAATTTGGATGTAAATACCCTCAAATTAAAGCTGACAGTCTGCAGTTAAAGTAAATCTAGTTCTTTTTATTTCAAATCCATTGTGGTGGTGTATAAGACAAAATGTTGAATTGTGTCGATGTCCCAATATTTATGGATCTGACTGTATATTCTGCTTAGCTTTGAGCCCAGTGACGTCAATAGCAGCACTGCTAGGAGGAAGCCTCCGCCTAGCAGTGTAAAGAATATAAAAAACAGTCCTTGCTCTGCACGATACAGCACAGGGCAAGGGAGAGCATCGGAGCATGAAATGGGGCTATCTGGGTAAAAACGAGCATATGTCCGGGTTCAGCTCTGACCCCGGACAACCCCTTTAAATACAATAAAAACTCGGGCAATAGCTGTAAATGGCGTAAAATAACATAAGTGATAACACTTCCACTTCCTATGTTGCGCTCCCCACCTCAAAAAGGCAGGGGGTAAAATCGGTAAGTATCACTCATTTTTTTATTTTAGACCATTTATAGGTGCCGGGCTAGTATCTATTTAACTTGGATAGCCCCTTTAATATTTCTAGCATCAAAATTCTTTTTTACAAGAAAATAGAAATCTAAAGATTCAAGTATATATTGTTTATCTTGTTTGATTAAAAGGGTTGTCCACTCCTTTACAAACAATGATCTGTTATCAGCAGGCATCAGATATCTCCCACTCCCATCAATCAATTATTATGCAGTAGCTCTGGTGGCGGAAGTCAGCACCGAAACTATATAGCTCCATGCGTTGCTCAGTGGTGGATTTACTGCGGCAGTGATCCTATTCCCTTTGATGGGAGCAGATCTGTAGTAACCAGCTCCATTAACTGCACATAGGATGGAGCTGTGTACTGACTCCCGCCACCAGAGCTACTGCAAAACAGCTGATCGATGGGAATATGTGGTGTTGAAACCCTGACAATCCGATAATGATGGCCAATCCCGAGGGTAGGCCATGACTTGTAAAGGAGTGGACAATCCCTTTAAGTCAACTGATAACTATCTTGGACTGTAACCATAAATCAAACAACTGTTAAAGGGGTTTTCAGAGTTTAATACAGTATGTGATCAGTAGTGGTCCCAGGTGGCGGACTCCACGATCAAAAAACATATATAGAAACTGCAGCACTCCCAGTATTGAATCCAATCTTGTGTTTATTGACACCGAATAAATAGCAACGTTTCGACACCAAAGTCTTTCTCAAGCTACAGACCCCACAATCAGCTATTCCAGAAGGCAGCAGCTCTCACAGTAGCATTGTGGGCTTCTCTCAGCTTTTCCTAAGCTAGTGACGACATATTTATCAGTCACGTGGTCTGTCTCTAGAAATGAATGGGGCTGGGCTGCAATACCGAGCACAGACGCTATACAGTGTGCAGTGCTGTGTTTGGTAAGCAGGTAGAAGGCCGTGGAGCTCACAGTAGCGCCATGGCTTCTTAAATACCTGATTGGAAGGGGTCCCAGGTGTCGGACCCCCACAGATCAGATACTGTTGACCTGTCCATAGGATAGGTCATCAGTATTAGGCCTCTTTCACACGTGCGTCGCGTGTGAGGGCCGGATAAGATGCGGGCGCGGCGAGGGAAAATCGTGCGATTTTGCCTGCGAGTGAGGGGAGTTTTATATGTGATTGCGTTGTTCTTTTTTTTTTGCACGCGCGTGAGAAAAAACTGAATGTGGTACCCAGACCCAAACCCGTACTTCTTCACTGAAGTTCGGGTTTGGTATTCTGTAGATTTTTATATTTTCCCTTATAACATGGTTATAAGGGAAAATAATAGCATGCAGAATACTAAGTAAATTAGGGATGGAGGGGTTAAAAATGTAAAAAAAAATTTTTACTCACCTCATCCACTTGTTCGCGAAGCCCGGCTCGTCTTAATTCTTCTTATTTGAGGACCTGGGAGGAAAAGGACATTTGGTGACGTCACTGCGCTCATCACATGGTCAATCACCAACAAACAACATCTCTTAGCAACTATCAGTGAAAAACGCATTGTATCCGGACTTGGTGTTTTTCACTGAAGCCCCATAGACTTCTATGGGGTCAGAATATAGAACATGCTGTGTTTTTCACACAACGCAGAACTGATGAGTGAAAAAACATGCAACAAACACTGTTAAAAATGCCCGACCCAGGGTTTTGACCACTAGCGACTTCTGGGGCATACACGGCACATGTTTCAATCCACTTTTATAGACAACTTGGAAGTAGTATATATCTACATCAAATAAAAACAAATAAAAATGTTTGGGCATATCATCAAAAACATCCATATGGACCTTGAAAACATCCAGAAAATACATGGATTCAATATATGCATGAATGCAGAAATTATATGTAAAAACAAGACTGCTTGCATGTATTCCATAACAACCATATGCCTAGGATTATATATCTGTTGATCATAATTGTTTGTATGTTATTAATATAGCTCCAATGAAAGAAGTGCGTATGTATATAAATCTCCTATTTTTTATATTTTTATTTTCATTTGTTGTTTTTATTTCTAAAACAGGGAAACACATATATATGTACAGTATATGTAAAAAAAAGAAAATTATACATGATAATAGGCTAGCTAGAGTAACCCTATATCCTTATTTTTTTTTTATATTTTCATTTTTTATTAGACATATCTATTTATTCTGATTATTTATTATTATTATTATTATTATTATTATCATCTATTTATTTTAGATTACATTTCATTTCAATATTCAACCCCCCAGTAGAGAGGGTGTCAAGAGTGTAAATCCAAATCCATAGTGTTTGTTACATATTTTTATACTTTGGACTTTTGTGAGTATGGATTAAACCTATAATTTAAACTGTGCCAGTCAGTCTGCATCTCCTTGCTTATTCCTCCTGGTGACTCCATGCTGGAGAAGATCTAATATCGCATGGTGTGAATACCTATGTATGAGCACGTGAACATCTATTCTGAACTCAGCTGGGAGTAACTTCCTACCGCTGGTGTGGCAAGCAGTGATTGTGAGACATCTTTGCTGAGAGTGTTTGTGGAGTCAGTGGAAGGAGATACAGGACTGAATAGGAGGCCTTCTTACCCTCGATCTCTTCTGAGGTGGTGGTGGTGAGTCCAAGACCTCAATATTACTATTGGAAGAGATGTTTAGAGCCAGAGAACACATTGCACCCGGAATGAATCCGGACCCAGTCAATTATATGGATCTGTGTACATGAGCGTTAATTTTGACGCATCATCTCTGTGTTAGGGCTCATGCACACCGCTGTTGCCCGGCATAAGGGGGGTCCGCAATACACTTGAATGGGTCCGCAAACCCAGAGATGCAGTGCAGAAGCATGGATCGGAACCCCACAGAAGCACTACAGAGTGCTTGCGTGGTGTTTCTGGCCGTGACTCCGCACCGCAAAAAAGTAGTGCATGCAGTGCGGACAGTCGGATGCGGATCACGGACCCCATTCAAGTGAATGGGTCTGCGATCCGCATGCGGCTGCCCCGCGGTTGGTGCCTGTGCATTGCGGACCGCAGCACAGGCCTGGCCAGCACACTGTCATGTGCATGAGCCCTTACTTGAAAATCACAGCATGTTCTATATTCAGTTTTTTTAACGCAGCCCTGGTCCCATAGCAGTGAGTGTGGCTTCTGTGAAAAACGCATTGCATCCACATGTAGTTCTGATGCAGTCCGGGTGCAATGTGTTTTCACTGATGGTTGGTAGAAGATGTTATTTGTAATTCTATCGTTAGCATCAAAACTGATTGCACCCGTGTGGAAAAACTGAACCACTCTACACAATAGCAGATAAAACTGACTGCACTTCCATGCAAAACCTTAAGGTTTTTCCTGAACAGATCCGGACACTATCTGTATCATTTGTGTGAAAGAGGCCTAAGGCTTAAGAGCAAGCAAGAGGTTAAACATACTGCAGTAACAGTAGAACAGTCAACAAAAAGGCTGAAAGTCGAAACAGAGGATCAAATGCCATCTATTATCCATGCAACTCCCTGAGGTCGGAAACTGGAAGGAGACCAGTATGTGTGTCTCTCTGATCATCTCAACAGATGTTTCACTGCTTTTGCCATATTTCTTACATACCGTATAGTGCAAGCAAATGAAAATACTTCACCAAGTATTAAATCAATTGTTAAATATTTATTTCTTAAATTTAAATTGTGCCTATTGTGAATGTAACAAAATGGAAAAATTATACTTTAAGAAAAGTAAGCAAAATGGCAGGTAAAATTCTCCATCTCCTGTACTGTAGTCCAGCTTTTCCCATCACAAACATTTATTTAATGAGTATTAGTTGGATATACCATAATTCTATGATCATAGAGGCTACTGGTATGGCAACTGTATATTGTAGTCTATTACAGAAATTGAAGATATGGAACAGCCAAACATAGTAGGTAACTATTAATTCATAAATTAAATATTAGCCAAATTGAGTCATGGGAAAATTCTAGTAACATGCAGGGGTGAGGGTACCAGTCACCCAATGACAAATGGACTACCTGCTTGTAGCGCTTCTGTATAGAGACAGACATGGACAGTGAGCCCTGACATGGAACCAGCCCACTTTCCCTACTTACTTGCAGTTCAAGCCCTAGGTAGCAAGACCGCAACTAGTTGACAGTCCTTACGCTACTAAGGTGCAGAGACAGATAAATACCAACACAAAGGAATAGTCATACGTGAATAGGTCAGAACTAGGCACAGTGAGAAAGTGGTCAAAAGACAAGCAAATCCAAATGAATCTAAGAACCAGGAACCTAGATAGTGAGCCCCAAAAGACTATCACTGGCACTGGTGTATAGCCATGAAGGGGTTTAAATAGAGCAGTCCCAGGATCAGAACCCGATAGGTCATGACTGGGCACTCCATTAATCAGAACACCAGCACACAGGAATAGAACAGCTGAGCAATCAGCCCACTGCTAGTCTCCTCCAGCACACGTCCGCTGTGGGGAGAAAGAGCGCTGCATCCGGTTGCTAAGGATGCTGTCATGTCACAGGGGGAGTGGCTTAGCAGCGCATATCTCCTGTTACAGTCGAGCTGAAACTGGAGATCTCACCACTGAAGCCCAGACAGGTAAGTTTGTGACACTGCTCCTATAAAAAAAAAAATGGCCTATAACATCCCTGTTAGATCTTATATATCAAAATCCCCCCCAAAAATCTAAATGCAGGATATTACATTTAAAAGGGTATTCCGGTTGTGTCGTTTTTTTTTTTTTTAACTGCACTGTTGTGCTGCAATATGTGTCAAAGTCTTAACCAACACAGAAACAGTTTTCAAGGGTCCAGCGTTACCCTTCTACCCCTCTATCCTACTACTGTTCTCCCGTTTGGATCTGTAATCTGCTCTTACTGTTATGGCACTTTCTCTTACATCACATGAGCTTGAAACAAACATTCTGACTACATTGCCTATGATTCTCCCGCACTGTCCTGGACCAAAATGGACAAGCTAATACAAAACCTGCCCATAAGTAGGTGGGGCTTACATGCTCCAATGTCTCTGTGCTTTACTTAAGAATAACTGTGCATGCTTGACAGAAAACTACAGGTCGTATCCATGCGAAACTTTGAATAAGAAAAAGTCTGGCTGCCCAAACAAGGTACTTTTATTAGAGATAAAGACTACAAACATTATAACATTAAATTAGTGAGACATCTGCATGGTAAAACTCTATAACATAGATACTACTTTGTGTAACCGGAACACCTCTGTAAGGTAGTAGAAAATTGTCACCATTTGGCAGAGGGATGACTACTGGCTCTCCACTATGTTAGACCCTCGCTACTGGTCCAAAATAGGGGCCTTCTTTTACACCTGCTGAGAGAGAGGACAAACTGAACTGCTATCGAGACAGCCCTCTGCACTCACGATCCACTGCCATGGCTGCTTGGGGGGGGGGGGGGGGCAGGAGCAGTACCAGCTCAATTAGCAGCAACTTAAGTCTAGAGTCGCTGATGAGCAGTTTTCCTCACCCGCCTACTAAAGAAACTACTCACCAGCAGGTAGACATAGAGCAGAACCTGATCCACCAGGTTGTGGCATACTTGTATTGCACCCTGCAACCCCACATCAATGATCCCTTGGACTACTAGGCAGACAAATTCGATTTGTGGCCGCAACTGACTGAGATTGCCCTGGACAAGCTTTCCTGCCCGGCCAGCAGTGTGGCAACAGAGCGGATGTTTAGTGCGGCGGGGGCCATAGTTACCCCAAGGAGAACTGTCCACCCAGAATTTGGAGAAACTGACCTTTGTGAAGATAAATCAGGCATGGATCAGCCAGGATTTTCAAACACCAGTGACTGATGGATCAGACTAGATCATCCATGGTGCCACACCTACGCTTTGACAAAAGAGACCTGTTTCTTTTGACTACCTGCTTCAGCTATTCCGATGCTGCAAGCCGCCTGATGCCACACCTGCTGCTAGGTGCTGCTACAGCCACCCACCATCTTCAGCTGGTACTGGTATTGCCCCCCCCCACCATGTCACTGGGCCACTCTGTGGTCTCCTCATGCTGCTACCACCTCACCACTATGTCACTGGTCTCCTCATGCTGCTGCCACCTCACCACTCTGTGGTCTCTACATGCTGCTGCCACATCACCACTCTGTGGTCTCCACATGCTGCTGCCACCTCATCACTCTGTCATTGGGCCACTCTGTGGTCTCCTCATGCTGCTGCTATCTCACCACTCTTTCACTGGGTCACTCTGTGGACTTCCCATGCTTTTCCCACCCTTCCCCCTCCATGACTGGGCCACTATTTAGCCTTTTTGGCCTGGTTAACATCATCATTTATTTGACCCTTCTGATCTGTCAGAAGGAAGTAAAAATGAGACGCACAATGGATCCTGTCTATGTAGCATCTGTAAGGCCTGTATGACATGGTCCCTATTTTGCATCAGAATTGGCTTATGATTTGGTAGACAAAAGCAGGAATGAGTACAAAACAGAGAAGATATGCAAAGATTCCATTCACAAGTCGTCTCTGTTTTGGATCCACTCCAGTTTTTTTTTTGGGCTTTAGCAATACTGATGGATTACCTACCAAATGCTGACCGAGTGAAGGAGGATGCTCAACAGACAGGATCCGTTTTTTGGGGGTTATTGTTCTGGCGGTTTAGGGGAAAGGCAAAATAATCAGTGACGTCAACACAAACTTACTGCTGACACCCTCTCCACTCTGTTAGGGGGGCTCTACTTGTATAAGCGTTTAAAAGAACAGGTTCTGTAGACATTATGTGGAATCAGCTGACTAAGGTGTAAAATGAGTGCTCTCGTTCAGTAGGATCTTGGGCCTCTGCATGGTTCTTTATACCTGGAGCTAACATTGACCTGTAAGGCTGAGTTCACACTTGAGTTACAATATTTGATCAGTTTTGGCCCCGTAATTGACCAAATGAGTGAAGTGTGAAGTGATTCTAAGAGCGACACCTATCATCTGCGTGTCATACTGACTCACAGTATTATTTCACTACCACAGCAGACTCCCTATGTGTGTTACTGCAAGGCACAGTGTTCTACACCACTATACAGGCTCTCTGCAGCCAGGAAATAGCTGTTTTTTAACATGATTCGTCACAAATAAATTCGGATCGAATCAAATCTATTCAGAAAATTTGGCGAACTGACCATATAGAATTTTTGAGAAATTCTATTCACAATCACAACCATATTAGGTATCAATAAATAAACTGGGATTTTACCACCGAGTCATCAGATCACCTAATCACAACACTATAGTGACTTATTTTATACTCAGTCTAAACACACAGCATCTAAACATAGATGCATACATACAGATCAATAATGATGAAGCCCAGTTTATGTTAAACCAAAACTGCCCTAGGTGAACTCGGTTATGGGCAAATTCCAACCAACAGTTCTTCTCATATTTTTCTTATATTATACAACATGTAATACTGGGTACTCTTCACTTTGGTGGGAATTACTGCGTATCTTGGATCAGGGTCCATGAACAAAAACATAACATTTTATATCTTGATTTCTGATATATCAGTTTTTAAATATCTCATTTCCCTAAAACTAAATCTGGAAAATAACTGTTCTCTTATTACTGTGTTGGCTGTACATCTATGTCTTCAGCATGGGAGATATCCTCCTGGCAAAATAAAATTAAAGCCAGTTATTTCTCTGTGCCATTTATAACCAGCACATAAAAACTACTATAACTTGTCTGATTATATCAATATCTATTTTAAACGTACTAGTTGGGAATCAAATATTAGTAATTGATTTATTTAACTTTGTTATTTCAGTTTACTACAGATTTTGCCAATTTTAATGTATCCCAAAGGTTATTAAAATTCTTATCTAATCTCATTACAATTTCTATGGGTTTTAATGATTAACATGCTCATCTTTGACTGCTGATTGTTTTTGGTCACTTCTTGTACAAAATTTAACAGTTAACATCAGTGGTAGGTTGTTTATCTTAGTTTTATTTGTTTCCTTGTATATTAAAAGGCATAGCAAAACAGTATATAACCATGCAATGAGAAGGTATGGCCATGCACAGTCGATTACAGTTGTGTACAGTGGTCCTGGCTCTCATCTGAAAACAGATGACAGAAGGATTGGGCAGTTGGATTTCAACATGCCTAATCCTTCTTTTTCTCAGAAGACTTAAGCTGCCAGGGGAGTCTGGCAGTGTCTTACTCCTCTCTCCTCATTCCAAACAAATGTATGGGGGGAAGGGAGGTTTGAAAGAGATGGCTATACAAGGTATTGATCAAAAGCTTTCTAAAGTGTATGGCCAGCTTCGGCATTTATGTAATCAAGCAATTGTTTGTAACCCTTACAGAGGAATTCAAAAAATAACAGAGAGCAAATATAAATAAATGCATTACCAAAGGCTACAAATAAGTAGAATAGAAATGTGTGTATGACAGAACAGCTCCATCTCAAAATGTTACTGGGTTACAGTAATTTCCATACCATAGTATTGTATTATCATGAAATCAAATGTTTGGGGGAAAATAGACTTAACACGACTTAGGTGCATAAAGAGTTTACTAAACTATGATTAAAGATATATATAAAGACATACAAACACAAAGATAAAGTAAAGTAACAGTCACCTAGAGTAGACAACAAATGGGCAGATTCCATTGACCAACATGACACTCGGCCGACGTCCATATGATACAAATAGAGGTGATGGTAGCAAGACATCTTGCCCTTATGATGTCTTCAATGGAGCTGAGCTTTCTGTTCCAAAACTGTTCTCTACACTCCTGGCCCCTCTTAGCCCCACCTTAAGGTCAGTACGCATGTATAGTTTTATCATACTGCAGAAATGTGGCCAGGCATAGATATCACTAAATAACTTCATGAAGTTGAGGGGAAGAACCAATTAAAAACCTCATCAGATCCCATCCACTTGCCTGAAGGAATTATATTTGAAAAGTACAGGGCAGGCCATCAGCGGATGTTATGCAAGCGGATGTGGTCCCACTGCACCACTGACTGGGTTTACTCTGGAGGGGCGTAACTGTCACGGCGGAGAGTGGGGGAAACCCCCCACGTGCTGTTTCAAAGGGTAAATGGGGATCAGCCTGGCCAAAAGGAGTGATAAGGGAGCAGGTCACCTCCTACCGCGTCCCTAATCCTCTCCCTGACTCCTCACCATATGAGCGGACCCCGATGGTGGGACCGCTCATACACTGGATACCTAATATCCTGAATCGCTACTCCACAGCAGTCCCCGAGTCAGTGGCAGCTGACCAGGGGGTCAGAGTACTCGCTGCAAGCACCGAGGGGACTTGCGTGGCCAGGAGGTTCCGGGTTTGGGCAGGCGGCAATCAATCAAAGTCAGTGAGCGAAGTCCGAGGTCAGAGGCAGGCGGCAACCAAACAAAGTCTATAAACGAGATCAGAGGTCAGGGGCAGGCGGAAAACAGGCAAAGTTCATAAAGGAAGTCCAAATGACTGGGCAAATCTGCACCATATTTGCCATATAGGTAAATCAGGTGCTTATAAAGGTTTTAAACTGGTTTCAGTGCTCTATGACGTACTTTTCTTGAGATATCCACATGACACACATGCACTTGACAAAAATTTAGATTTTCCAATCTTTGTATATCACTAGTATGCAATAAAAATACCATAAACTTATTGATATCCTTTAGTAGTACATACAGTACAGACCAAAAGTTTGGACACACCTTCTCATTCAAAGAGTTTTCTTTATTTTCATGACTATGAAAATTGTAGATTCACACTGAAGGCATCAAAACTATGAATTAACACATGTGGAATTATATACATAACAAAAAAGTGTGAAACAACTGAAAATATGTCATATTCTAGGTTCTTCAAAGTAGCCACCTTTTGCTTTGATTACTGCTTTGCACACTCTTGGCATTCTCTTGATGAGCTTCAAGAGGTAGTCACCTGAAATGGTCTTCCAACAGTCTTGAAGAAGTTCCCAGAGATGCTTAGAACTTGTTGGCCCTTTTGCCTTCACTCTGCGGTCTAGCTCACCCCAAACCATCTCAATTGGGTTCAGGTCCGGTGGCTGTGGAGGCCAGGTCATCTGGCGCAGCACCCCATCACTCTCCTTCATGGTCAAATAGCCCTTACACAGCCTGGAGGTGTGTTTGGGGTCCTTGTCCTGTTGAAAAATAAATGATGGTCCAACTAAACGCAAACTGGATGGAATAGCATGCCGCTGCAAGATGCTGTGGTAGCCATGCTGGTTCAGTATGCCTTCAATTTTGAATAATTCCCCAACAGTGTCACCAGCAAAGCACCCCCACACCATCACACCTCCTCCTCCATGCTTCACGCTGGGAACCAGGCATGTAGAGTCCATCCGTTCACCTTTTCTGCATCGCACAAAGACACGGTGGTTGGAACCAAAGATCTCAAATTTGGACTCATCAGACCAAAGCACAGATTTCCACTGGTCTAATGTCCATTCCTTGTGTTCTGTTGCCCAAACAAGTCTCTTCTGCTTGTTGCCTGTCCTTAGCAGTGGTTTCCTAGCAGATATTCTACCATGAAGGCTTGATTCACAGTCTCCTCTTAACAGTTGTTCTAGAGATGTGTCTGCTGCTAGAACTCTGTGTGGCATTGACCTGGTCTCTAATCTGAGCTTTTGTTAACCTGCGATTTCTGAGGCTGGTAACTTGGATGAACTTATCCTTCGCAGCAGAGGTGACTCTTGGTCTTCCTTTCCTGGGGCGGTCCGCATGTGAGCCAGTTTCTTTGTAGCGCTTGATGGTTTTTGTGACTGCACTTGGGGACACTTTTAAAGTTTTCCCAATTTTTCGGACTGACTGACCTTCATTTCTTAAAGTAATGATGGGCACTCGTTTTTCTTTACTTAGCTGCTTTTTTCTTGGCATAATACAAATTCTAACAGTCTATTCAGTAGGACTATCAGCTGTGTATCCACCTGACTTCTCCACAACGCAACTGATGGTCCCAACCCCATTTATAAGGCAATAAATACCACTTATTAAACCTGACAGGGCACACCTGTGAAGTGAAAACCATTTCAGGTGACTACCTCTTGAAGCTCATCAAGAGAATGCCAAGAGTGTGCAAAGCAGTAATCAAAGCAAAAGGTGGCTACTTTGAAGAACCTAGAATATGACATATTTTCAGTTGTTTCACACTTTTTTGTTATGTATATAATTCCACATGTGTTAATTCATAGTTTTGATGCCTTCAGTGTGAATCTACAATTTTCATAGTCATGAAAATAAAGAAAACTCTTTGAATGAGAAGGTGTGTCCAAACTTTTGGTCTGTACTGTATATTGTATATTATTTTGTTCATTTTTATGCAGTAATTCAACTATTCTTGTCTCAATATGTTTACTTTCAGATTATAAAAACTTACTTTGTTTGGGTTTAATTTTAGGGTGGGTTTTCATGTGGTAGCCGTGATTTGGTAGCCACAATGACTCACCTATCATAGGCAATGGCCACATGAATTTGTGGGTTAAAGCGGGGCTGCAGCCCCTACACAGCAGCCACCTATTGGAAACCCAGCCTGTTATTCTGCATCAAACCTTCATTTGAATGCAAATGCTTGTTTGTCGGCTGATTAGATTTTTTTATGTTAAAATGGTGTTCCAATATCTTTATACTAATGACCTATCCAGAGGATATGTTATCAGTATTTAAATCTCAAAAAGCCCCATTAACATTAATATAATTGTTTGTTGGCAACACATCTACCCAATGTCCTGGTCACAGCTTGAAACACAGGAAATGGCAGAAGATGCCCTTTCAGCCAATGAATACCTGAGTAGAGATGTCGCGAACATAAAATTTTCCGCAGATGTTCGCAAACGGGCGAACCGCCATTGACTTAAATAGGCAGGCGAATTTTAAAACCCACAGGGACTCTTTCTAGCCACAGTAGTGATGGAAAAGTTGTTTCAAGCGGACTAACACCTGGACTGTGGCATGCCGGAGGGGGATCCATGGCAAAACTCCCATTGAAAATGATATAGTTGACTCAGAGTTGGATTTGAATCCATAAAGGGCATAAATCACCTAACAATCCTAATTTTTTTTGAACAACGTGATTTAAATCATCCAGTGTGTGTATACGATCAGGTATGATGTTGTATCGATCAGGTAGTGTAAGGGTTACGCCCGCTTCCCAGACATTGACAGACCAAACTCCCCTTTTAATGCACCGCAAACAGTCCATTTGCCCAACCGCAAACTCCCCATTTGCACAAGGTTGGATACCAAGCTAGCCATATCCCGTTGATGTCATTGAAGGTTTCTTCCTCTACCCAGCCACGTACAACTCCAAGGGTCCCCGAAAGGTGAGTTAATTTGATTTTTCGAACGGGGAGATGGTTAAAAAAACACTGGCTCCCTCCCCTTTGTTTGAATCCACGGTCACTGCGTCTGCGCCGTGCAATTTACTGTCACACCCGATATGAGTGGTATTTTCTGTAGTTCTCTTCTCATCAGTTTAATCCCTGTTACGTCCCATATCAGGGATTGCCTTTTGTGAAAAAAACATTTAGGCCGGGTACTTTCGACTGCCTTCACAGTGACAGACCAAACTCTGATACACCAAACTGAATTGATTTTAGGAACCGGGAGATGGAGAAAGCAGCTTGGTTGGTCACTGCGCGTGCACACCCTATACGAGTGGTGTCTTAACTAGTACTATTCCTATCAGTTTAATCCCTGTATGAGATTTGTACTTGCTTTGTATTGGAATTGATGGGGATTTTTTAAATTGTCTGCATTATTTCTAATAAACTATTAAGAGACTTTATTATGATTTTTTTTATTTTATGCATTAAAAACCCATACAACTTAAAAAAATATATAAAAAAAAAGAAAATTTATGTTTTTTCAATGAAAAATTATCCAGCCGATCGCTTTTGGTCTGATCATAATGAAGCAACGACCTTATCACTGTGGTGTGGCAACATTGCCAACACACTCATAGAGGTGATGATCGCTTCATTGTGATACGCAAGCCCCTTCACCACAACAAGGTCACGAAGGGGAATTGACACTTGTATGTGCCTTTTTTGTTTGTTTTGTTTTTGCAGCCACAGTGCAGCACCAGAGGCCAGAGAAATTAGGCATGTACACATGCCTAAAAAATAATGGTATTGTTGCAGCCGCTGTTGTAGCAGCGGCCGGAAAAATTGATGTTTTCCAGGCAGAAAGGTGACTAAAACATTGCGGCTTGAACCCTAGTTGGTGGCGGAGAATTCACGAAAGTCATCCGGTGTGCAGACATTAAATACAGCAGTGTGGGGACCATTTTGAGGCCAAGGCATGTCATCGAGCCTTTTGTTAGTCAAACGTATCCCCCACTGTCAGTCCCTTCGGGATCCATGCCTCATTCATCTTAATGAAGGTGAGGTAATCAACACTTTTTAGACTGAGGCGACTTCTTTTGTCAGTGACAATGCCTCTTGCTGCACTGAAGGTCCTTTCTGACAGGACACTTGAAGCGGGGCAGGCCAGAAGTTCAATCGCAAACTGGGATAGCTCAGGGCACAGGTCAAGCCTGCACACCTAGTAGTCAAGGGGTTCATCGCTCCTCAGAGTGTCGATATCTGCAGTTAAGGGGAGGTAGTCTGCTACCTGTCGGTCGAGTCGTTCTCTAAGGCTGGATCCCGAAGGGCTGTGGTGATGTGTAGGACTGAAAAAGCTCTGCATGTCCTCCATCAACAACACATCTGTAAAGCGTCCTGTCCTTGCCGCTGTGGTCATAGTAGGAGGAGGATTACTTTCACCTCTTCCCCAGTTAGATTCCCGATGTGCTGTGACATCGCCCTTATAAGCTGTGTAAAGCATATTTTTTTGTTTGGTTTTGAACTGCTGCATCCTTTCTGACTTTCGGTAATTTGGTAACATTTCCACCACTTTCTGCTTATACCGGGGGTCTATTAGCGTGGCCACCCAGTACAGGTTGTTCTCCTTCATCCTTTTTATACGAGGGTCCCTCAACAGACATGACAGCATGAAAGACCCCATTTGCACAAGGTTGGATGCCGATCTACTCATTTCCCGTTCCTCGTCCTCACTGATGTCATTGACGGTCTGTTCTTCCCCCCAGCCACGTACAACACCACGGGTCCCAGATAGGTGACAACAACGAGCATCCTGGGATGCCTGCTGTAGTTGGTCTTCCTCCTCCTCAAAGCCACATTCCTCCTCTGACTCCTCTTCCTCATACTCCTCTTGCAGCGTTGCCACAGGTCCGGCAAGCGATGATGACAAGGCTGTTTCTGGTGGTGATGGTGACCACAACTCTTCCTCTTCACGCTCATCTACAGCCTGATGCAGCACTCTTCGCAGGGCATGCTCCAGGAAGAAAACAAATGGGATGAGGTCGCTGATGGTGCCTTCGGTGCGACTGACTAGGTTTGTCACCCCCTCAAAAGGACACATGACCCTACAGGCATTGCGCATAAGCGTCCAGTAATGTGGCAAAAAAATTCCCAGCTCCGCAGAGGCTGTCCTAGTGCCCCAGTCATACAAATACTCGTTGACGGCTTTTTCTTGTTGGAGCAGGACGGTTGAACATTAGGAATGTTGAATTCCAACGTGTCGGGCTGTCGCAAATCAAGCGCCTCACTGGCATGTTGTTTCGGCGCTGGATGTCTAAAAAAGAGCGCCATGGCCATGTAGAAATGCCTGAAATGGCCACACACCTTCCTGGCCTGCTTGAGGATGTCCTGTAAGCCTGGGTACTTAGACACAAAGCGTTGTACGATGAGATTCAACACATGTGCCATGCACTGTACATGTGGCAACTTGCCCAAATTCAATGCTGCCAACAAATTGCTTCCATTGTTACACATCACTTTGCCGATCTCCAGTTGGTGCGGGGTCAGCCACTGATGCACCTGTGCGTTCAGGGCGGACAGGAGTGCTGGTCAGGTGTGGCTCTCTGCTTTCAGGCAAGTCAACCCCAAGACAGCGTGACACTGTCGTATCCGGGATGTGGAATAGCCCCTGGGGAGCTGGGGGGATTCAGTTGATGTGCAGCCAGACGCCGCAGCAGAAGAGGACTCAGCCGAGGAGGTTATCGAAGAGGATGGAGTAGGAGGAGTAGAGGAAGTGGCAGTAGGCCTGCCTGCAAGTCGTGGCGGTGTCACCAACTTTGCTGCAGAGCCACGCATTCCATGCTTGGCAGCCGTCAGCAGGTTGACCCAATGCGCAGTGTACGTGATATACCTGCCCTGACCGTGCTTTGCAGACCAGGTATCAGTGGTCAGATGGACCCTTGCCCCAACACTGTATGCCAGAGATGCCATGACTTCCTTTTCAATCACTGAGTAGAGGTTTGGGATTGCCTTTTTTGAAAAAAAAATTTGTCCGGGTACCTTCCACTGTGGCGACACTTTTTTTAAGGCCTCAGACTCCACCAGCTGGTATGGTAAAAGCTGGCGGGCTAAGAGTTCCATCAAGCCAGCTGTCAGAGGCCGGGCAAGGGGGTGACTCTATGACATTGGCTTCTTACGCTCAAACATTTATTTTACAGACACCTGACTGTGGGCAGATGAGATGGAACTGCTGAAGTTGAGAGGCGGAGTGGCGGGTGGTTGAGAGGGGGCAAGGAGGACAGCAGTGGTTGACGTGGCTGAAGATGCTGGACCAGGAGGAGGATGGTGGCTTTGAGTTTGTGTGCTGCTTGTACTCATGTGTTGATCCCATTGGCGTTTGTGATGCTGAGTTGTACTGAGGTGGGTGTTGGACTTCCCACGACTCAGTTTCTTTTGGCACAGGTTGCAAATGGCATTGCTGTTATCAGGCAGACAGGCAGACACACAAAAAAATGCCACACTGCTGAGCTTTGCAATGACAGCATTCTGGTGGTGGCAACAGCATGCGTTGATTGGCGTGCTGTCTGGCTGACCCCGGGTGCCGATACATGCTGTCTGACTGTGCCACTAGCTCCTTGCGACGACCTCTTGCCTCCCTGCTTCCAACTCGTCTCCTCCTTCTCTCTGTCTCCCCTTCAGAACTTTCCCCCTCTTCTTCTTCTCTTCGAGCAGGCACCCACGTGGCATCCACGGACACATCGTCATCATCAACCACTTCACTTGTATCGGACACCTCAGCAAAGGAAGCAGCAGCGGGTACAAAATCATCATCATCATCATCACACTGTACGTCCATGTGTGTAATGCTGCCTGACTGAGATATATCCCTGTTATCTACATCCCCTGGCAATAATGGTTGTGCATCATTAATTTCATCCAACTGATGTGTAAATAACTCCTCTGAGGGATCAAGTGAAGCGGCTGTGGTGGCTGTGGTGGTAGTGGTGGTGGTGGCGGCGGGCGGGAGAGTGGTAACTTGAGAGCAGGTGACCAAAGCTGATCTGGAGGAGGATGGTGCGTCAAGGTTCTTAGCGGCATCCTGAGTAAGCCAGTCAACTATTTTCTCCGAATTTTTTGGGTTCAGGGTACGTGGCCTCTGAACACTGGGCATTATTCCAGGGCCAGTGGAAATCACAGCACCACGACGGCCCCTGCAGGGTGGCCTGCCTCTGCCTGTCATTTTTTTTAGATAAGTGGTACTATGCGTGCAAGGTACTGTGCCACAATATATAAGTGGTGGGTAGTGGGCACAGTACAGTCTGTGTGGGCCGGACACACACTGGCTTGTAACTGCGATTATATCACAGAGAAATAATATAAATAGAATTTTTTTTATCTGCAAGGTATTGTCTGTGACACCCTGTATGAATGGTGTGCACACAGTACTGTCTGTGACTGAGCCTCCCACACACGGGCAGGCAACTGCAATATATATATATATATATATATATATATATATATATACTGTATAAAAGAAAGCAGACTGATGTACCAGCTCTAAAAAGGGCTTTTTGGGGTGCTGTCAGGACGCTGTCCTTACATACAGCAGATGAGTCTGTGGACACAGAACACTGCCCTAGCTAACGCTTTCCCTATTCAATCAGCAGCAGCTACACTCTCCCTCCTCTCACTAAGAATGCAGCTTCCGAATGAATCTAAAATGGATGCTGTCCAGGAGGTGGGAGGTTCTGGGAGGGAGGGTCTGCTGCTGATTGGCTGGAATGTTTCTGCTGACTGTGAGGTACAGGGTCAAAGTTTGCTCAATGATGATGTATAGGGGCGGACCGAACATTGCATATGTTCACCCACCGCGGCGAACGCAAACAAGCTATGCTCGCCGGCGAACAGTTCGGGACATCACTATACCTGAGGCAGGTCACCACTGTGGTTAGTGCTTGGCTAAGCAGACATAAAAAAAAAATCCAGTCGGCCAAGCCCTTTTAAGGACTAGTAAAAAAAAAAATCCTCTCTCTCTGTTTCAGTGGTCATAACTTTTACATTTTTTCTTCAGTATAACTTTATGGACCTTGTTTTCTTCAGGAAGGGGTCTTGTTTACATGGGGGTCTGATCTGAGGTCTTAGAAACATTGGTGGCCTGATCTGAGGTATGAATAGGGATTTTATTAACATGGGGGTCTGATCTGAGGTCTGATTGGGGGATCTAAGAAACATTGGAGTCTGATCTGAGGTCTGAATAGAAGTCTTATTAACATTGGGGGTCTGATCTGAGGTCTGAATAGGAGTTTTATTAAAGGTGCTGTCCGCTTTTTACTATTGATGACCTATCCTCAGGTGAGCTATTGAGGATAGGTCAGCAATAGTAAAAAGCAGACAACCCCTTTAACATTGGAGGTCTGAGGTCTGATTGTCTGATCGCAGCATGCTCTACTTTGTGCGTTTTCCATGCAACACAGGCCCCATAGAAATGAGTGGTGCTGCGTGAAAATAGCAAGCATCCGCAAGAAAGTGCGGATGCAGTGCGATTTTCATGCACGGTTTCTAGGAGACGATCAGGATGGGACCCGATCTTTATTATTTTCCCTTATAACATGGTTAAAAGGGAAAATAATAGCATTCTTAATACAGAATGCATAGCACAATAGGGCTGGAGGGGTTTAAAAATATTAATAATTTAACTCCACTTGTTTATGCTGCCAGGCTTCTCTTCTGTCTTCAACTTTGCTGTACAGAAGGAAAAGGACCTGTGGTGATCGGTCATCGATCACTTCGTGGGCCAAATTTTTGGAAGCCTACGTATGTACCTGGAAGAAAGGTCACTGTTGATGAGTCTCTCATTGCTTACAAAGGGAGACTCATTTTCCGCCAGTATGTTCCCTCTAAGCGGGCGAGGTTTGGCGTCAAGCTGTACAAACTTTGTGAGAGTACCTCAGGGTACACTTACAAGTTTCGTGTGTACGAAGGGCGAGATTCCCATATTGAACCCCCAGAATGTCCCCCCACTCTGGGTGTTAGCGGGAAACTTGTGTGGGACCTTATGCACCTACTGCTAGATAAGGGTTACTACCTGTACGTGGATAACTTTTATAATAGTATCACCTTGTTCCAGTCCCTCACCGCCAGATCCACGTCCGCTTGTGGGACCGTGTGGAAAAATCAACGCGGCCTCCCTACCCACCCCCTCCAGGTAGCTATCCCCAGGGGTGAGACCCGTGCCTTTACCAGTGGAAACCTGGTGCTGGTCAGATATAAGGACAAGAGGGATGTCCTTGTACTGTCCACAATTCACGGTAACAGAATCACCCCTGTCACTGTGCGAGGTACCCCGGCAACGGTCCTCAAGCCCGATTGTATCGTTGACTATAATCGGTATATGGGAGGAGTTGATCTCTCTGATAGAGAGCCATATAAGCCATATAACGCCATGCGCAAAACCCGGGCATGGTACAAAAAAATTTGCGGTCTTCTTGGTACAGGTCGCCTTGTACAACTCTTTTGTGCAGTTCTATGAGGCAGTCATCAAGGCCCTGATTTTTTCTGACCGGAAAAGAGCAGGCCAGAGTACCTCGGGAACTGGAGGCGCCCGGATTGTCCTTGGCCAACACTTTCCAGGTGTGGTCCCTCATACTGGAAGAGACGGTCCCAAAAAAAGGTGCAGAGTGTGTCACAGGAGGGGGATATGGAAGGGTCACACCACTCAGTGTGACCTATCCGGGCCTCTGCATTGACGGTTGGTTCAGGGAGTACCACACTTCCATGGAGTACTAAATGTATAATCCCCTTCCCCAATTTTAAATCTATTTGGCCACAGACAATCGCCCAGAAAAAAATAAAACTATGGCTCTCATGACCTAACCCTTCAGATGAACATAGTCAAAATAAAATAAAAACGGTGTAAAAAATGGCTTTTTTTACACAGTTTTTATTTTATTTTTTTAACTGTGTTCATCTGAGTGGTTATGTCATGTGTTATTTTTATAGAGCAGATTCTTACAGACGCGGCAATACCTAATAGGTCTACTTTTTAAAATGTATTTAGGTTTTACACTATAATATCCTTTTTTAAACAAAAAATTATAATTTTCAGAACGTTTGCTATGACACTTTTTGTGATGTAAGGTGACAAAAAATAGCTTTTTTTGTCCCTTTACATCGCAAAAAGTGAAATAGCAAGCAATCAAAAAGTCATATGCACCCCAAAATAGTGTCAATAAAACCGTTCTCTTATCCTGCAAAAAATAAGCCCCAACTTAAGACAATAGGCTAAAAATAAAAATAAACTGACTCTCAGACTATGGAGATACTAAAATGTTTAGACATATTAGGTATTGCCGCATCCGTATGAATCTGCTCTATAAAAATAACACATGACCTAACTCCTCAAATAAACACAGTAAAAAAAATTTAAAAAAGTGCCAAAACAGCTATTTTTTTCAAAATTTTCTATTTTAATCGCCTCCGGACCGCCTAACGCAGATGTGCGGTCCGGAGGCGGCAGCCCTGCGCACAACGACGCATATACGCGTCATCTCGCGAGGGCCGGGATTTCCTGTGAACGCGCGCACACAGGCGCGCGCGCTCACAGGAACGGAAGGTAAGCGAGTGGATCTCCAGCCTGCCAGCGGCGATCGCTCGCTGGCAGGGTGGAGATCCAAATTTATTAACCCCTAACAGGTATATTAGACGCTGTTTTGATAACAGCGTCTAATATACCTCCTACCTGGTCCTCTGGTGGTCCCTTTTGTTAGGATCGACCACCAGGACACAGGTAGGTCAGTAAAGTCGCACCAAACACTACACTACACTACACTCCCCCCCCCCCGTCACTTATTAACCCTTTATATGGGGTGATCATGGGTGATCAGGGGTTCATAAACTCCCTGATCACCCCCCTGTCATTGATCACCCCCCCTGTCAGGCTCCGTTCAGACGTCCGTATGATTTTTACGGATCCACGGATACATGGATCGGATCCGCAAAACACATGCGGACGTCTGAATGGAGCCTTACAGGGGGGTGATCAATGACAGGCGGGTGATCACCCATATGCACTCCCTGATCACCCCCTGTCATTGATCACCCCCCTGTTATTGATCACCCCTCTGTAAGGCTCCATTCAGACGTCCGTATGATTTTTACGGATACATGGATCGGATCCGCAAAACACATGCGGACGTCTGAATGGAGCCTTACAGGGGGGTGATCAATGACAGGCGGGTGATCACCCATATACACTCCCTGATCACCCCCTGTCATTGATCACCCCCCTGTTATTGATCACCCCTCTGTAAGGCTCCATTCAGACGACCGCATGATTTTTACGGATCCATGGATACATGGATCGGATCCGCAAAACACATGCGGACGTCTGAATGGAGCCTTACAGGGGGGTGATCAATGACAGGCGGGTGATCACCCATATGCACTCCCTGATCACCCCCTGTCATTGATCACCCCTCTGTAAGGCTCCATTCAGACGTCCGTATGATTTTTATGGATACATGGATCGGATCCGCAAAACACATGCGGACGTCTGAATGGAGCCTTACAGGGGGGTGATCAATGACAGGCGGGTGATCACCCATATACACTCCCTGATCACCCCCTGTCATTGATCACCCCCCTGTCATTGATCACCCCCCTGTAAGGCTCCATTCAGACGTCCGCATGATTTTTACGGATCCATGGATACATGGATCGGATCCGCAAAACACATGCGGACGTCTGAATGGAGCCTTGCAGGGGGGTGATCAATGACAGGCGGGTGATCACCCATATACACTCCCTGATCACCCCCCTGTCATTGATCACCCCCCTGTAAGGCTCCATTCAGACGTCCGCATGTGTTTTGCGGATCCGATCCATGTATCCGTAAAAATCATACGGACGTCTGAATGGAGCCTTACAGGGGGGTGATCAATGACAGGGGGGTGATCAGGGAGTCTATATGGGTGATCACCCCCCTGTCATTGATCACCCCCCTGTCATTGATCACCCCCCTGTCAGGCTCCATTCAGACGTCCGCATGTGTTTTGCGGATCCGATCCATGGATCCGTAAAAATTATACGGACGTCTGAATGGAGCCTTACCAGGGGGGTGATCAATGACAGGGGGGTGATCCGGGAGTCTATATGGGTGATCACCCCCCTGTCATTGATCACCCCCCTGTCATTGATCACCCCCCCCTGTAAGGCTCCATTCAGACATTTTTTGGGCACAAGTTAGCGGAAATTTTTTGTTTGTTTTTGTTTTTGTTTTTTCTTACTAAGTCTCATATTCCACTAACTTGTGTCAAAAAATAAAATCTCACATGAACTCACCATACCCCTCACGGAATCCAAATGCGTAAACATTTTTAGACATTTATATTCCAGACTTCTTCTCACGCTTTAGGGCCCCTAAAAAGCCAGGGCAGTATAAATACCCCACATGTGACCCCATTTCGGAAAGAAGACACCCCAAGGTATTCCGTGAGGGGCATATTGAGTCCATGAAAGATTGAAATTTTTGTCCTAAGTTAGCGGAAAGTGAGACTTTGTGAGAAAAAAAACAAAAAAAATCAATATCCGCTAACTTATGCAAAAAAATAAAAAATTCTAGGAACTCGCCAGGCCCCTCATTGAATACCTTGGGGTGTCTTCTTTCCAAAGTGGGGTCACATGTGGGGTATTTATACTGCCCTGGCTTTTTAGGGGCCCGAAAGTGTGAGAAGAAGTCTGGGATCCAAATGTCTAAAAATGCCCTCCTAAAAGGAATTTGGGCCCCTTTGCGCATCTAGGCTGCAAAAAAGTGTCACACATCTGGTATCGCCGTACTCAGGAGACGTTGGGGAATGTGTTTTGGGGTGTCATTTTACATATACCCATGCTGGGTGAGAAAAATATCTTGGTCAAATGCCAACTTTGTATAAAAAAAATTGGAAAAGTTGTCTTTTGCCAAGATATTTCTCTCACCCAGCATGGGTATATGTAAAATGACACCCCAAAACACATTCCCCAACTTCTCCTGAGTACGGCGATACCAGATGTGTGACACTTTTTTGCAGCCAAGGTGGGCAAAGGGGCACATATTCCAAAGTGCACCTTTCGGATTTCACCGGTCATTTTTTACACATTTCGATTGCAAAGTTCTTCTCACACATTTGGGCCCCTAAATTGCCAGGGCAGTATAACTACCCCACAAGTGACCCCATTTTGGAAATAAGACACCCCAAGGTATTCCGTGAGAGGCATGGCGAGTTCCTAGAATTTTTTATTTTTTGTCGCAAGTTAGTGGAATATGAGACTTTGTAAGAAAAAAATAAAAATAAAAAATCATCATCATTTTCCGCTAACTTGTGACAAAAAATAAAAAGTTCTATGAACTCACTATGCTCATCAGCGAATACCTTAGGGTGTCTACTTTCCGAAATGGGGTCATTTGTGGGGTTTTTCTACTGTCTGGGCATTGTAGAACCTCAGGAATCATGACAGGTGCTTAGAAAGTCAGAGCTGCTTCAAAAAGCGGAAATTCACATTTTTGTATCATAGTTTGTAAACGCTATAACTTTTTACCCAAACCATTTTTTTTTTGCCCAAACATTTTTTTTTATCAAAGACATGTAGAACTATAAATTTAGCGAAAAATTTCTATATGGATGTCGTTTTTTTTTTGCAAAATTTTACAGCTTAAAGTGAAAAATGTCATTTTTTTGCAAAAAAATCGTTACATTTCGATTAATAACAAAAAAAAGTAAAAATGTCAGCAGCAATATAATACCACCAAATGAAAGCTCTATTAGTGAGAAGAAAAGGAGGTAAAATTCATTTGGGTGGTAAGTTGCATGACCGAGCGATAAACGGTGAAAGTAGTGTAGTGCCGAAGTGTAAAAAGTGCTCTGGTCATGAAGGGGGTTTCAGCTAGCGGGGCTGAAGTGGTTAATCAATTTTTTAAGTTAACAAAGCAAGGGTTAGCAGTCAAACAAAACTCTGTATTTATTGCCCGGATTCTGTAGTTTTCAGAAACACCCCATATGTGGTCGTAAAATGCTGTATGGCCAAACTGCAGGCCGCAGAAGGAAAGGAGCGCCATATGGTTTTTGGAACGCAGATGTTAAAGGGGATATTAATTATTGGTATTTATGCAAATCTCAATAATTAATATTCATAAATAGGCGTGAGTCGTCTAGTGATGACTCTGCCTATTTATGCCTAAATCATAAAATATAGATACCTATCTAGGTTAACTATGTTAACTAACTACCTCTGTTACCTATACACTCCACTGAACTACACTACGTGCGACTTACTACTATACTACGGCGGCGACTACTAAAAACACTATACGCTGTATATGAATAACAAAGTATTTATTATACAATACAATAATACAAGTCTAATTATACGCTATATCTATATATATTTATAGATCAATGGTTATAAATATATATACATATAGACGCACACACCACAGTACAGCAATAACACTTCAGTAAAACACAATACAAACCTAACTACACTAGACAATACACAATTCCCAATTCCACCCCACACACTAGCTATACTTACAATAATACACTTACATACACACAAATATCAGTAAGGGGTAAACACAATTGTGTTATTTTGACACCATGTTCCATTTGAAGCCCCCCTGATGCACCCCTAGAGTAGAAACTCCATAAAAGTGACCCCATCTAAGAAACTACACCCCTCAAGATATTCAAAACGGATTTAAAAAACTTTTTAAACCCTTTAGGTGTTCCAAAATTGTCCCACCTAAACTGCCACCTTATCCCGTAGTTTCCAAAATGGGGTAACTTTTTTGGAGTTTCTACTCTAGGGGTGCATCAGGGGGGCTTCAAATGGGACATGGTGTAAATAAACCAGTCCAGCAAAATCTGCCTTCCAGAAACCATATGGTGTTCCTTTCCTTCTGCGCCCTGTCATGTGCCCGTACAGTAGTTTACAACCACATATGGGATGTTTCTATAAACTACAGAATTAGGGCAATGAATATTGAGTTTTGTTTGGTTGTTAACCCGTGCTTTGTTACTGGAAAAAATGGTTTAACCCCTTAGGGACCCTCACGGCATGGTTCCCGAGTCCTTAAGGACCTATGACGTACCGGTACATCATGTATAGTTCCGATCTGCGGCGGCGCCATCAGGTCACCATGGGGCTGTAGGGGGGACCCGATGGCATGGCCCGTGATGAGCCTGTGAGATCCAGCCCCCTGGATCTCAAAGGCCGGAAGCTGTATGAGTAATACACACAGTATTACTCATACAGCCAATGCATTCCAATACAGAAGTATTGGAATGCATTGTAAAGGATTAGACCCCCAAAAGTTCAAGTCCCAAAGTGGGACAAAAAATGTTTTTCAATTTTTCCCCCCAAAAAATTGAAAGTTTCAAGTAAAAATAAACAAAAAACTCATTTTCCCCAAATAAAGTTAAAAAAAAATGGTAAAAAATAGGGGGGAAAAAAGTATACATATTAGGTATATTTTTATAGATCCGGTCATTATGGACACAACAATACCAAATATGTCAATATAATTTTTTTAAGTTTTACACAATAAAAACCATTTTTAGAAAAAATGTCATGTTTTTGTGTTGCCATTTTCTTAGAGGCATGTTTTTTTTTCTGGCTATAGTCTTGTGTGAGTGCTTTTTTTTGGCGGGACGAGGTGACATTTTTATTGCTACCATATTGGGGTACATTCGACTTTTTGATTGATTGGTTTTGGCATAATTTTAGTTTTTTAAACACTGTTCACTTGATGGGGTAGATCATGTGATATTTTTGTAGAGCTAATTGTTACGGACGCGGTGATACCAAATATGTCAATTTTTTATTTATTTTTTTACATTTTACACAATAAGATTTTCTTTTTTTTTTAAAGATCATGTTTTTGTGTTGCAATTTTCATGGACCCATATTTTTTTCATTTTTCTGGCCATGGTCTTCTGTGGGGTCTCATTTTTTGCGGGATTAGGTGATGTTTATTTTGCTACCATTTGGGGGTACATACGACTTTGATTGATTAACATTATGTTTTTGGGAGGTGAGCTCACAAAAAAAATCAGTTTTGGTGCAATATTTTTTATTTTTCAGAGCAGGGCTGATCTATGGAAGACCCGACAGCTCCTGCACTCCCCCGGCCCCCGCCAGGTTGGGACAGGAAGCGGCACAGCGCTTCCTGATCTCGTTGAGCGCTGTGTACAGTCGTGGACAAAAGTTTTGAGAATGACACAAATATTAGTTTTCATAAAGTTTGCTGCTAAACTGCTTTTAGATCTTTGTTTCAGTTGTTTCTGTGATGTAGTGAAATATAATTACACGCACTTCATACGTTTCAAAGGCTTTTATCGACAATTACATGACATTTATGCAAAGAGTCAGTATTTGCAGTGTTGGCCCTTCTTTTTCAGGACCTCTGCAATTCGACAGGGCATGCTCTCAATCAACTTCTGGGCCAATTCCTGACTGATAGCAACCCATTCTTTCATAATCACTTCTTGGAGTTTGTCAGAATTAGTGGGTTTTTGTTTGTCCACCCGCCTCTTGAGGATTGACCACAAGTTCTCAATGGGATTAAGATCTGGGGAGTTTCCAGGCCATGGACCCAAAATGTCAACGTTTTGGTCCCCGAGCCACGGTGCTCCATCGTGCTGGAAAATGCATTGTTCTTCACCAAACTGTTGTTGGATTGTTGGAAGAAGTTGCTGTTGGAGGGTGTTTTGGTACCATTCTTTATTCATGGCTGTGTTTTTGGGCAAAATTCTGAGTGAGCCTACTCCCTTGGATGAGAAGCAAACCCACACATGAATGGTCTCAGGATGCTTTACTGTTGGCATGACACAGGACTGATGGTAGCGCTCACCTTTTTTTCTCTGGACAAGCCTTTTTCCTGATGCCCCAAACAATCGGAAAGAGGCTTCATCGGAGAATATGACTTTGCCCCAGTCCTCAGCAGTCCATTCACCATATTTTCTGCAGAAGATCAATCTGTCCTTAATGGGGTTTTTTGGAGAGAAGTGGCTTCTTTGCTGCCCTTCTTCACACCAGGCCATCTTCCAAAAGTCTTCCAGATGCGCTCACACCTGCCTGCTGCCATTCCTGAGCAAGCTCTGCACTGGTGGCATCTGATCCCGCAGCTGAATCCTCTTTAGGAGACGATCCTGGCGCTTGCTGGACTTTCTTGGACGCCCTGAAGCCTTCTTAACAAGAATTTAACCTCTTTCCTTGAAGTTCTTGATGATCCTAAAAAATTGTTGATTGAGGTGCAATTTTAGTAGCCACAATATCCTTGCCTGTGAAGCCATTTTTATGCAACGCAATGATGGCTGCACGCATTTCTTTGCAGGTCACCATGGTTAACAATGGAAGAACAATGATTTCAAGCATCACCCTCCTTTTAACAGGTCAAGTCTGCCATTTTAACCCAATCAGCCTGACATAATGATCTCCAGCCTTGTGCTCATAAACATTCTCACCTGAGTTAACAAGACGATTACTGAAATGATCTCAGCAGGTCCTTTAATGACAGCAATAGAATGCAGTGGAAAGGTTTTTTGGGGATTAAGTTAATTTTCATGGCAAAGAAGGACTGTGCAATTCAAATGATCACTCTTCATAACATTCTGGAGTATATGCAAATTGTTATTATAAAAACTTAAGCAGCAACTTTTCCTATTTCCAATATTTATGTAATTCTCAAAACTTTTGGCCACGACTATATACAGCCACCTAGAAGGCAGGGACACCCAGGAATGGTCCCTGCCTTCTCCCTGGTGTGCCCTGCTGTCACTGACAACGGGCCCCCCGCTCGGCAGCGGCACGATTAGCGTGCAGCTGCTGTCTCTGAATGGACGTTCCAGAATGTCCATTCAGAGATAAACCGACCGCCCGAGGATGTTTATAGTCAATGGGCGGACAGGAAGTGGTTAACATTGGGGTTATGATCTGAGGTCTGATTAAGATTGGAGGTCTGATTGGGGCTCTGAGCTGAGATCTGATTAAATATATTTTTATTCCTATTTTCCTTGTCTTAAACCTAGGTGCATCTTATTTGCAGGTGTGTCTTATAGGGTGAAACATATGGTAATTTTCATTAGATGTTACTACCTTTGCACAATAAAATGAGCAATATGAGGACTTGTTTTTTTATGAGATGACTTGTAGTTTTAATTGTTATCATTTTGGGGTATATACAAATTTTTTATTACTTTTCTTGTCATATTTAACTATTCTGGAATTCTTTAAGTGTAAATAATGTATTTATTTTATAGTTTATATTGTTATGGATGTGGTATTACCAATTAAGTTCATTTATTATTCTTTTTATTTTGTTGAGAAAGCGAGGGTAACAATTTCAATTTTTACTTAGTTTTTAAACACTTTATTTTTCGCCCCACTAGAGGACTTGCCCCCTGCAATCCTTTAATTAGTTTAGTAATATACTGAAATACTTCTGTATTGCATTGTATTATGCCTGTTCATGTTACACTGACAGAATGCTGACAAGAATGCTGATGTAACGGTCGCGTATACACCACACACAGGGGGAGGGAAGTGACCACTGTGCTCCACCCTCACCTCTGGCCCTGCCTACTTGCCTCACAATTCCTAATGACAGGGGACAACTGGACGGCAATCCCTAGTTTGGAATAAGTGCAGGGAGGACAGACCAGACAAACAACAGAACGTGAACGGACCAATTCAATACCAGGAGATCAACGAAGTACAAATGGAGCAAGCAGAGAATAGTCATGAGAAGCCGTGGTCATAAATGCGAGGAGAGTCGAAAAGTACCAAAGGAGTCAGCAGAGGATCGTCAGGAGGAAGCCGGGGTCAGAATACCAGGAGAGCAGCAAAGTACACAAGGAGCAGGCAGAGGATTGTCAGGAGGGAGACGGGGTCAGAATACCAGGAGAGCAGCAAAAGTACACAAGGAGCAGGCAGAGGATCGTCAGGAATTCAGCAGAAGGCAATTACCGACAGGTCAGACAAAATCGCAGGTGGAACCTAAATAACAGGCAACCTGTGGCCAGCAGGCTGCCTGTTTAAATACTGACTAGCAGGAGTCATGTGACGTGGCCAGCGAGTGCCCGGCTCGGTGCTCAGGCTTAATCTGGTTGCTGGGGGAACCGAGGACGCCGGCCGCGCTGAGGAGATGTCCTATCACCTAGGAGACGAGGACGCTGCACGCGTCCTCGCTCCTGCACAGAGGCAGGGCGCCGTCGGCGCCCTGTGACAGCTGATAGGCATACAAAGGGAGCCTCCCACTACTGTTAAACCACTCAGCTGCTGTGTTCAGCATTGACCACAGGGGTTTAACAGCTAGTATTGTGGTTAATGCCAGACCACTGCAGTAGGGGGAAGATTCAGAGCACAGACACTGATATTAATTAGCAGCTGCAAAAGCTATCTTCAGGGAAAACAGTAAAGTTTTTTTCCACTTGTTTTTACTTATGATTATTAATATTCATTATATTATTATTTCTTATATTTTTACTAAAATGGTAGTTCACTGCAGATTCCATGAATGTGAGCACAACTGCTTTTTTATATCTCTGGTAGAACTTTAATTACAATAGAAAATGTATTTGGCAAGAATAAGTTAGATAACTGATGCATAAGGAATATTGGATTCACAAGTGTAGTACCAAATGCATAACAGTAGTACATAACCTTTGTGAGTTTTGCATGGCTCCTTTGTTTTGTAGAAACACCATTGGTTGTCAGAGTCATATAACTCTTTGGGGATATAAATTCATTTGATACGTTTCTTACTATTCTCATGAGCTAATATAGTACAATTTATGTAAGTAGTCCTGACATGTATTCTTGGAGAATAAGTTGTAAATAATGACTGCCAATTCTGCTTTTAGAGATACTATATTCGGGTTTGGTTAGTGAAGGATTATTTCTCTGTGGTTGAAAGTACGTCATTGTAGTCTCTAGTGACACAGTGATAGGTTTTCTCAGCGATGGGAAACTGTAAACATTAAACTGTCTGTAATGTATTACAGCACACTATATTAAGACAAGAAACACAAACAACGAACGATGCTCTGACATTACAAAAATTCCTACTCTATACACACGGGAATATAAATTAGCCTTTCTAGGAGAGAAAAGAAAATGACACTAAATGTACAATATAATGCTAACATATAGCTCATTAAAATGATGATATGCAATTAAAATAAATGCCTTTATAATATTGCATTTCTATGGTCACAATCACAAATATTAAACATTTTGTAAAGAAAAAAATCTTACCACAACATTTATGCCCATCCACCATGGCAACGTGACGTCTTTAAAATGGGACCCTACTCTATAATGTCTTCTCTCATTATGCCAACAGGCCTCAAATGAATTCAGACAAAGTAGGATCTACCTACTGTATATACCGCTCTAAGGGTACTTTCACACCAGCGTTATTCTTGTCCGGTATTGAAATCCGGTAAAGGGTCTCAATACCAGAAAAAAACGCATCAGTTGTGTCCTAAAGCATTCTGAATGGAAAGCAATCTGTTCAGTATGCATCAGGATATCTTCGTTCCGTCCATTGTACGGTATTTGACCAGACAAAATACCGCAGCATGCTGCAGTATTATTTCTGGACAAAATCCCTGAACAATACCGCACTTGCCGGATCCAGCATTAGTTTCCATAGCATTGTGTTAATGCCGGATCCAGTACCAAGTGTTCCGGAAATTGACGCATTGCCAGATCCTTTTGATCTTTAAATACCGGATCCGTTATTCTGGATGATACCGGAAGAGATGGATCCGGAAAAAAAGGCTTTCTGTTTTTATACAGATTGCCGGATCAACAAACACTAGTCTAATTAAGAGCAACCCTTGGAAAGATGGGTGGCCAGGGTGCAGGATCAAAATGGAGGCATACACACCTCCTGCAACTTCTTTAGGTTTTGCCTGTGTTCCAATGGTTGCCAACTGCAGGAAGCCTAGAGACATAGTTGTGCAGGAAATGAGATTGTGTACATTCTCGACTGAAAATATTGCGAAATTATTTCCAGTAAGAAGTCAAGTCCAAGTAGAGGAAAGGAACATCGACAATGCATGTATTACCATGATGAAAATGGTTTATTTATTAAAACAGCACAGACAGCATAAAATTTAGAACATTTTTACCATGCAACTGTGCAAAGAAGTATAAATGTGAAAAATCTAAAACACCTGCAGGGAAGGCATTATTTTATGACTCAACTAGACATTAAGCCCTGTTACAATAACGTGCGCTAGAACAGTAGTGCATAAACATTAGTAGGAACAGTCTATATTAAATAGCTTGGGAATTTGACCACACTGACTGGTATGCCATACGGAAAAACGGAACGGAACCGGAAACACTACAGAAACAAAAAATGGAAAAACTGATCCATTAAAAACGACCCGCAAAACACTGAAAAGCCATATGGTCATGTGCATGATCCCTAAGGGATTGTTCACACTAATGTTTTTTGCGTTCTGTATACGCGCCGTATACAGAACCATTCATTTCAATAGTTCCACACAAAAAATGGAATGTATGAATTCCGTTTCCGTATTTCCGTTTTTCTGTTCCATTGAAAAATAGAACATGCCCTATTATTGCCCGCAAATCATGTTCCGTGGCTCCATTCAAGTCAATGGGTCCGCAAAAAAAACAGAACACATACGGAAATGCATCTGTATGTCTTCCGTATCTGTTCCGTTTTTGCGTGACACTATTGAAAATTTTATGCCCTGCCCAATTTTTTTTCTATGTAATTACTGTATACTGTGCAGCAGTACCTTCCGTGTGTCAGGGGCAGAGATAGGAAGAATATTAGTAAAAACTATATTTTTTTCCCCATAATCTATCCACATTTTTGCTGTCAACGGTGTAATCCGTGAATTGTGTGATCTGCGTTTCAATACTTTGTGTGGTTGTCAGGCCCAGTTATAGGGAAAAAAATTATAATACAGAAAACACAATTTTTTTCCCCATAATCTATCCACATTTTTGCTGTCAACGGTGTAATCCTTGAATTGTGTGATCTGTGCTTCAACACCGTGTGTGATTGTCAGACACAGATATAGGGAAAAAAATTATAATACAGAAAACCTTAAATTTTTTTCCCATAATCTATCCACATTTTTGCTGTCAACGGTGTAATCCGTGAATTGCGTGATCTGTGCTTCAACACCTTGTGTGGATGTCAGGCCCAGATATAGTGAAAAATATAAATATAAACTACATCAGAAAACAGTGTCTGTACTGCAGATTCCAATAATCTGGGCCTAAAATAGTGTCCATATTCTGTGGTGTTCTGTGACATATACTGTCCTGCATCCAAAAACTGTCTTTAGTGTAGAGTAAAAAAGTTTGCGCCACATCTTGTGACAAAACAATTAATCTGAAGGCGAGCACTAAGGGACGGGGGAATGGGCGTGATGCTGATGGTGCACGCAGAGGCCGTGGCCCTGGGTGCAATGAAACTATGCCTGCTGCCAGTGCACTGTAAAAAATTATAATCCACTGTACCCAGTTTCATGTCCAACTTAGCTGGGAGGCGCAGGACAACACTGTCCAAGTCGGACCAGTGCGAACAGTTGGATTTCTGAAAATAATGCTTCCAGTCGGTTAAGCACCACCCTCTCTTCCACCAAGTCCAGTCTCTGTAGCCAAGAGTCTGGTCAACCGAATCCTCACTCCCACCATGGAGAAGCTTGCCAAACGAGTGATCCCACACATACTCCCAGGAGCTCTTTCCAGCGCCACTATTACATTTGGCCCTCGCGCCCAGCACACTTGAAGAGGGACCTGAGATATTGTGCCCTGATTCACAGTCTCAAGAAGATGATGATGGTGAATGGCAATCATTTGTTTACGTGGTGGATGATGATGAGACACAATTGTCAATCACTGAGGTTGTGGTTAGGTCGAGTCAGGAGGATGAGCAGAGTGAGGAAGTGGAAGAGGATGTGGTTGACGATGAGGTCACTGACCCAACATGGGAAGGTGAAAAGCCGATCAAGGACAGCAGTACAGTGGGGGAGGGATGCACAGCACCGCAACAGGCTGAAAGAGGCAGTGGGGTTGCAAAAGGGAGAAGTCGGCCCACACCAAACAGGCCCGCAACCGTTACACCGAGCACCCCTATGTGTAAATCTACCTTGCCAAAGGGTAGGTGTTTTGCAGTATGGTGCTTTTTTGAGTATAGTGCAGACGACAAAAGAGTGGTAGTTTGCAACCTGTGCCGTACCAAAATGAGTCGGGCGTGAACACTAGCAACCTCACCACCACTAGCATGATCCGCCATATGGCATCCAAGCACCCTAATAAGTGGGCCGAATGCCTGGGTCCATAATCTGGGTCTGTGGGTCACACCACTGCCTCCTCTTCCCCTGTGTTACGCACTGCTGGCCAATCCCCTGTCAAAGGCGCAGACTCCACCTGGACCTTCGCATGAACCATCAGCAACAACATCCACTTCCCTGTCCCAGTGCAGCGTCCAAATTTCCATAACACAGTCATTTGAATGCAAGCGCAAATACCCACCCACCCACAGGCCATAGCACTAAATGCGCAACTTTCGAAATTACTGGCCCTTGAAATGTTGCCATTTAGGCTTGTGAACACTGCGGCCTTCCGCAGCCTGATGTCGGCGGCCATACCTCGGTACGCAGTCCCCAGCCACCACTATTTTTCACGGTGTGCCATGCCCGCCTTAAACCAGCATGTGTCCCAAAACATCACCCGTGCCATGACCAACGCAGTTACTGGGAAGGTCCACTTAACCACGGACACATGGACAAGTGCTAGTGGCAAGGGACGCTACATTTTCCCTGACCGCACACTGGGTGAATGTTGTGGAGGTCAGGAGTGAGTCGTACCATGGGATGGCACAGGTGCTACCCACGCCCAGGATTGCGGGCCCTATGTCCATCAAGGTCTCCACCAGCAGCTATGTTACTGGCTCTAACCCCCACTTCTCCTCCTCCACCGCCTCCTCCACTTCCACCTCCAGCAGCAGTCAGTCATCAGTCGCTAGCTGGAAGCAGTGTAGCACTGCTGTGGGTAAACGTCAACAGGCCATGCTGAAGTTGATCTGCTTAGGGGACAAACAGCACACCGCTGCAGAGCTGTGGCAGGGTATAAGGGACCAGACCGAGCTGTGGATTTTGCCACTCAACCTACAACCAGGCGGGGTTGTGACCGACAATGGCCGTAACTTGGTGGTGGCTTTGGAGCTCGGTAACCTGACACACATTCCATGCCTAGCCCATGTCTTAAACTTAGTGGTTCAGCGGTTTATCAAAACCTACCCAAATTTGCCTGAACTACTAGTGAAGGCGCGCTGCGTGTGTGCCCATTACCGCAAGTCATCCACAGCTTCAGCCGGTCTGTCAACGCTGCAGCAGCGCTTGCGGCTTCCAGCTCACCGACTGTTGTGCGAGGTGAGCACGCGCTGGAACTCTACATTCCATATGTTGGCCAGGCTTTGTGAGCAGCTGAGGGCAGTTGTGGAATACCAGCTGCAACATGGTCGTTGCCTTTCAAGTCAACTGCCACTATTCACAAGCGAGGAGTGGGCATTGATGTCAGACCTCTGTGAGGTTTTAAAAAACTTTGATGAATCCACACAGATGGTTAGTGGCAATAACGCTATTATCAGCGTAATTAGTCCTGCATGAAAAAAAGCTAACTCTTAAAATTACTAAGTTTAATCAATCTTATTAAAAATGGGATACAGTCCCAATAATTCATATACAAGGGTGACCAATAGTGTATTAGTCTTAAAGACCAGACATACAAACAAAAATAGGGTTGTCATAGGTGCCTATAGGATGAAGAGAGGGGGAGGGAGATGTGTAGATACGGGGTTGGACCTATACAGCCCTATGCTACCCCTATCTATCCCTTTGCCCAGGGAAAACCCTAGATGGTAGGGCCGCCCTGTCCTCGTACCTAGACTATAAATGCCCTGATAGTCCCTGTACTATGTAACTCTGATGACCTAGTTGTGGTGGCGAATACCCCGCCAGATGTAACTGACGTAAACCAACCACCACACATAGGTGATACCTCAACGTGTTTCACCCTGAAAGAGGGCTCCTCAGGAGGTCATACTAGTTAGTCACTAACAAGTGACAAAATAATAAATAAATGTCATGGAATCATATTGGTTACAATGACACTCATGAATAAAAAATAAAAAAAATCACAGCAATGACAATCATGAATAAAAATGTCCAGCTTAGTCAATATAAATCAATAGAAAAGGATCACAAAGTCAAAGTATAATGTCCAGCAGTATTGATCCCTTTAAAACGTAACTTTTACTCTTCAAATTATAAAATAATACCACCGTAGTGGTTCACCAGTGAAAAGTGATAAGACGAACAACAATAATCATGGATACAAAGTGTTCCTGGGAGCTAGTCGTGGATACACTTATAGAGGGGTGAGTGAACACAAGGCAGCTAAGGGGAGCTGTGGGCAAAACTATACTCTCCCTATGCTCACCCTGGCTACAACCTCAGCCCAGGGACGTCCCCTGGTGGTGGAGACTCCCTGTCCTCGTTCCTGGGCTGACTGTCCTGCGTTTACCCTCCTCTCCAAAAATAACAGAATGTGCTCCCCAGGAAGCTGACGGGTGTAGTATTGTGTCCCTGGTAACTGAATACTCTCAGGGGCACTAATAGATAAAGACCATTTCAATGAACAGGTGAATTAGATAAATGTCACCTCTAAACATAAGGGACCAAGCCCTGGGGCATCAAAACGGTGCGTTCCCAGGCTGGTTCCACAGAAGCCCCTACGCGTTTCCCCTATTGCTAGGTTCATCAGGGGGCATACATGGTCAGAGATACAACCATCAAACTAGTGATAAATCAAAGATACTTAGAATATAGTTGAGGCAACAGGACCAGAGACGCAGATGATATTAAGCATAGGACCAAGGGACCCGTTTGATATGTCCCACCTGTAAGAAATAAAAACATTCTCAGTTCAGGTGCTGGATATAATATATATGTTACCTGCATCTCCTTTAGATCAGCACTTACTTAATATCATGTGCAATCGGGAGGCTAAAGGGCCCACACGATACGGGCCAGTACTTCACCCAGGAAGCTGTGAGCAAAAGGTCAAATATAGTGTGAAACACACTAAATACTATGATGGTATAAACTCTCAATAAATGGTCCAGACTTACATTTAAGCTGCGTCCTGGTAGCGTCCTGTTCCTCCTCTCATTCACACTCGCTCTCATTCCCCTAAATACCCACTTACCCGCTGTACAGAGTTCACGCTAATTAGCATGTAAAATCAGCTTATGCCAAACAGTGAGGTATCACAGCCGGCGTCGCTTCCGGCCTGTGAGCCGTATACACGTGTAGCGATTCGTCCCTCCTAGAGCCAGGGGCGTACCCCTCATCACTAGGAGCCGGCCGGATCAGGTGGAGCGCACTCGGACATAGCATCCGGTTGCGTGGAACGCACAGTCGCGTCACTTCCGGTCCGTGCGGCGCCTCTCCCCGGTGGAACGCATAAGGCGGCCACATCCTGTTCTGTGGAACATAAGATCGCGCCACATCCGGTCCATGAGCCGCATCGTTTACAGTAAATAAAGATCCTATGTCAGCAGAGGCAGCCCAGCAGGCAAGGTGACGCTCAATACATATATAGATCCGGCCAGCCTCATCTGGCATAGTAGTGTATGTTATGGCATATTAATGATAGGGGCAGAAGAGTAGGGTGTGAGAGATGTTAATAGTTCACTATCATACTTTTCACTTTGGTGTATTCCCTATGATAAAGGTGACACCTGAAGCACATTGGATGACTAATGTGCAGTCTGGATACAAGTTGTATCTTGATTCTTTCATCTTGGCTATTGATGAAGTTACCGAAGTAGCGTTATTTTTTAGACAGAGAGACAAGAGAGACGTACATATAGATAAAGAGGCCCCCCCCCCCGGATAGATCACAGGAAACAAGAAAACGTGAGTCTCTCATTAATCCCTAGTGGTGCCTGGGATCTAAAGCGGTGAATCCAGACGCACTCTTTTTGGAGGATTTTACGGTCCCAGTCTCTGCCCCTTGGTGACAATGGGATGGTTTCTAGGACCGAAAATCGCAGACAACTGGGATCACCGCCATGCACATCGATTACATGTGACGCGACGGGTGTGATCTTTTTCTTCACCACGTCGTTCACATGCTCACAGATCCGACGCCTGACCTCTCGAATGGTTTTGCCTATATAATCCATAGGGCAAGGGCACTGGCATATATACACCGCACCCTTGCTCCTACAGTTGTAGAAATCTCTGATTTCATAGGCTTGACCAGTGACTGAGCAGATATTTGATTTTGTGGTGGAAATAAACGCACATGCTTTACAGGAGCCACATTTGAACATCCCGCAGGGTTTCCGGTCCAGCCAGGTACCCACTCCAATTGGTGTGGTGTAATGGCTATGGACTAGACGGTCTCTTATACTCCTCCCTCGCCTATAGGTGACACTCGGTTGCTTCGTCAGCACATCCTTCAGGTCAGGGTCCATGTGGAGAATTGGCCAGTACCTTTTCAGGACTGACATTACTTCCACGTTTGCGCAGTCAAATACAGATATCAGGCGTATGGGTTGTTGTCCACTCTGTACCTTTGGTTTGGGAACAAGGAGTTCGGTACGTTCCCTGCTTGCGGCGTTCCGGAACGCCCCTCCAAGGACCGTTTGGGGATAACCCCTCTCCCTGAATCTCATCTGTAGCTTCTTGGCCTCAGTATGAAAAGCCTTACCCTCAGAGCAGTTTCTCCGGGTCCTCAGATATTGGCCCCTTGGTATACCGCGTTTAAGCGGTGGTGGGTGGTGGCTCTCCCAATGCAGCAACGAGTTGGTCGCGGTGTCTTTCCTGAATATGTTAGCAGTAAGTTTTTCTCCCTCCCTGGTTATCCGTACATCAAGGAAAGAAATGGAATGATAATCAAACTCGAAGGTGAACCGCAACCCAACATCGTTGCTGTTAAGGGACCCCACAAACTCCCGGAGTTCCTCCGACCCACCTTTCCAAATCACGAAAATGTCGTCTATATAGCGTGTCCAGAAGGTGATCTTCTCAGACCACCAGGTCACTGCATCTGGAAACATGCAGGTGTCCTCCCACCAGCCCAGGAAGAGATTGGCATAAGTGGGGGCACAGGGGCTCCCCATTGCCATCCCCCTGAGCTGGTGGTAGAACCGTGAGTTAAAAAGGAAGAAATTGTGGGTCAGAGTGAACTCCAGGAGTCTGAGAACAAAGGTGTTATGTGCTCTGCAGTGGATATCCCTCGTCCTCAGGTAATGCTCTGTGGCAAAAATCCCTTTGGTGTGTGGGATTGAGCTATATAGGGACTCGACATCTATACTGGCCAGTATGCAGTCCTGGTCCACATTGATCGCTTCAATCTTGCTGAGGAAGTCCATCGTGTCCCTCGTATATGAGGGTAAAGACACGACGAACTCCCTCAGCACGCGATCAACGTAGATACCACAATTCTGGGTCAGGGAGTTAACCCCAGAGACGATAGGGTGTCCCTTGAGGGGTGTAACCCCCTTATGGATTTTGGGTAATCCGTAGAAGGTAGCGATGGTGGAGTGAGCCGGAAGAAGAAAGTCGTACTCAGCCGCCTAAATCAATCTGTCTGCTAGAGCGTCAGTCAAAATGATCTTCAGGTCCTCATGAAAAGGGACCAGGGGGTTCGCATCTAACACCCTGTAACCCTCCCTGTCCTTCAAGAGGTCCAGACACATAGTCTGGTAAGCTACATGGTCAAGGATGACCAGATTACCACCCTTGTCAGATGGCTTAATAATGATAGATTTATCTTTCTCCAGGGCAGTCAGTGCTGACATCTCCATTCGAGACAGACTGAAGTGGCGGGGAGACATTCCCTCTAACCTCTCCAGATCACTCGTCACCATCTGCATGAAGATGTCCACGCACTCGTAATTCATGGGCGGGGGCATCTTCCTGCTTGTTGGTTTAAGATTGGTATATGGTCCCTGTCCTGGACACCGGCTACCTTCCTCTCCCAGTTCACAAAGAGATTGCAGTGAGGTCAGATCACATTCACTCAAACCAAGTCTGGCACAGGTTTGTCTGTCATTATCCCTGAAGAATTTATGCCACTTGAGGCGTCTAGTAAACAGACTCAAATCCTTGATCCACGTGAATAAACAAAAATTGGTGGTCGGAACAAAGGAGAGACCCTTGCTAAGTACCCCAAGTTCAAGTGCACTTAGGGTCCGTGATGTTAGGTTGATAACCTGTAGCCCACCCTTCAAGCTCTGTCGGTTTTGCTCCCCCCCCGCAGATTGTAAGGGACCTGGCTTTTCTCTAAAAAAGACGCAGATGCGTGTACAGGGGGATGTGACGACGGAAAGTTGTTGGATGAAGCAGCGGCTAGTTGAGATGATGAACCAGAGGGATAAGATGCTGGGCCAGTGGAGTAATTTGCCCCTCCCGGACGACCCCTCCCGCCGGCACCTCCCTTCTGCCATCGTCGTCTACCCCTTCTCCCAATCTGTGTCGTGCCTCTGCCCTTATAATTCCCAGCCGGTAGTTCAGTGTCGGAGGAGTCCACCTCAGATGTGGACACCTCGGACACCAAAGGTACGGAGCTGGTGGATTGTTGTAAATAGGCCCTGTTCTCTCTAAATTCAGAGAGATCACGCAAAAACTGTCTGTGCTTTCTCTCTTTTATAACAGTTTGAAATCTTTCAACGGACACTTGGAGGGAAGCCTCCCGTCTAGAAAAATCAGGATCGTCTTTATAGGTGAGGGCGATGTCAATTTGTTCTTGAAGGCTAACAGATGTTTTATCAAACATCAGTTTCTCCTCATCAAGAAGGATTTGCATAAGATTCAATGAGCTACGCGTCAGTTGTTCCTCCCACCTGATTGTGAGGGATGGTGACGCAATACGCTCTGCCGGTCTTACTTGGAGACGGAGTCCTTTAGGGACTATCTTATGTTCCAAGTAGCTCTCAAGACAGCGTATCTCCCACCAAGATTTAATATTGTCTTTGTACCTGTTATATAGGTCCCAAAAGACCTGTTTACAGGAGTTTCCAATTGGAGTGGGTACCTGGCTGGACCGGAAACCCTGCGGGATGTTCAAATGTGGCTCCTGTAAAGCATGTGCGTTTATTTCCACCACAAAATCAAATATCTGCTCAGTCACTGGTCAAGCCTATGAAATCAGAGATTTCTACAACTGTAGGAGCAAGGGTGCGGTGTATATATGCCAGTGCCCTTGCCCTATGGATTATATAGGCAAAACCATTTGAGAGGTCAGGCGTCGGATCTGTGAGCATGTGAACGACGTGGTGAAGAAAAAGATCACACCCGTCGCGTCACATGTAATCGATGTGCATGGCGGTGATCCCAGTTGTCTGCGATTTTCGGTCCTAGAAACCATCCCATTGTCACCAAGGGGCAGAGACTGGGACCGTAAAATCCTCCAAAAAGAGTGCGTCTGGATTCACCGCTTTAGATCCCAGGCACCACTAGGGATTAATGAGAGACTCACGTTTTCTTGTTTCCTGTGATCTATCCGGGGGGGGGCCTCTTTATCTATATGTACGTCTCTCTTGTCTCTCTGTCTAAAAAATAACACTACTTCGGTAACTTCATCAATAGCCAAGATGAAAGAATCAGGATACAACTTGTATCCAGACTGCACATTAGTCATCCAATGTGCTTCAGGTGTCACCTTTATCATAGGGAATACACCAAAGTGAAAAGTATGATAGTGAACTATTAACATCTCTCACACCCTACTCTTCTGCCCCTATCATTAATATGCCATAACATACACTACTATGCCAGATGAGGCTGGCCGGATCTATATATGTATTGAGCGTCGCCTTGCCTGCTGGGCTGCCTCTGCTGACATAGGATCTTTATTTACTGTAAACGATGCGGCTCATGGACCGGATGTGGCGCGATCTTGTGTTCCACAGAACAGGATGTGGCCGCCTTATGCGTTCCACCGGGGAGAGGCGCCGCACGGACCGGAAGTGACGCGACTGTGCGTTCCACGCAACCGGATGCTATGCCCGAGTGCGCTCCACCTGATCCGGCCGGCTCCTAGTGATGAGGGGTACGCCCCTGGCTCTAGGAGGGACGAATCGCTACACGTGTATACGGCTCACAGGCCGGAAGCGACGCCGGCTGTGATACCTCACTGTTTGGCATAAGCTGATTTTACATGCTAATTAGCGTGAACTCTGTACAGCGGGTAAGTGGGTATATAGGGGAATGAGAGCGAGTGTGAATGAGAGGAGGAACAGGACGCTACCAGGACGCAGCTTAAATGTAAGTCTGGACCATTTATTGAGAGTTTATACCATCATAGTATGTAGTGTGTTTCACACTATATTTGACCTTTTGCTCACAGCTTCCTGGGTGAAGTACTGGCCCGTGTCGTGTGGGCCCTTTAGCCTCCCGATTGCACAGGATATTAAGTAAGTGCTGATCTAAAGGAGATGCAGGGGATATATATATTATATCCAGCACCTGAACTGAGAATGTTTTTATTTCTTACAGGTGGGACATATCAAACGGGTCCCTTGGTCCTATGCTTAATATCATCTGCGTCTCTGGTCCTGTTGCCTCAACTATATTCTAAGTATCTTTGATTTATCACTAGTTTGATGGTTGTATCTCTGACCATGTATGCCCCCTGATGAACCTAGCAATAGGGGAAACGCGTAGGGGCTTCTGTAGAACCAGCCTGGGAACGCACCGTTTTGATGCCCCAGGGCTTGGTCCCTTATGTTTAGAGGTGACATTTATCTAATTCACCTGTTCATTGAAATGGTCTTTATCTATTAGTGCCCCTGAGAGTATTCAGTTACCAGGGACACACTACTACACCCGTCAGCTTCCTGGGGAGCACATTCTGTTATTTTTGGAGAGGAGGGTAAACGCAGGGCAGTCAGCCCAGGAACGAGGACAGGGAGTCTCCACCACCAGGGGACGTCCCTGGGCTGAGGTTGTAGCCAGGGTGAGCATAGGGAGAGTATAGTTTTGCCCACAGCTCCCCTTAGCTGCCTTGTGTTCACTCACCCCTCTATAAGTGTATCCACGACTAGCTCCCAGGAACACTTTGTATCCATGATTATTGTTGTTCGTCTTATCACTTTTCACTGGTGAACCACTACGGTGGTATTATTTTATAATTTGAAGAGTAAAAGTTACGTTTTAAAGGGATCAATACTGCTGGACATTATACAATGACAATCATGGATTATATAAACGCCTTCCACAAATTACTCCAAGCATCCAACCATCTAGGTGATACCAAATGAAAAACACTGGTGTGAACCAATAGATGATGGTTCCCCAGTAGCACACTCAGTGTCCGCAATGTGTGGTTAAAAATGTGATGTTATCAATACAGGATCCGCAATCGGCCAAAGATGCAACGTCCTAAATTATCTATTCATCCATGATGTGGACTCCCAGGGTTGTGGTCAAACATCCATACGCACGTCCTCAACAGGATACGTCAAAAGCACGTATTTCTTTGTGCTTGGACAACCCATCAAGTGACAGTCATAGTTAGAAGTGCAGTCAAAAAGTGCAATCACCATCCACAATATGCTTGATGTCAAGATCAGATGATATGGGTGAGAAATATGCGGACAGTGGAAGACCGTAGATCTAGTGCATCAATTATGCTGCTGTCCTAATTGAATATTATCAGCGTAACCATCCCACTGCTGTGTCTACTCAAACAATCGCTGCTCACAATTAAGGATGACGCTCTGAATGTGGCAGACGAGGAAATGGGGGAGGACATGCAGTACGCAGCCCTGCAGGGTGAGCGATTGTGAGGTCACAGGGGACAGTTACTAAACCGAGAGTGCTCTTGGTACTCACAGTTTTTATATACCCTGGGCAGGCGTACAGCAGTGATGGAGAGGCTGGCACATGGATCCTCTGGGGCACTCTCTATGTATAGGGAACAGGCCGGGTGGTAGGTGAGGTGCCCTGGGTGTTGCCGGTTTAAAGTTTGTGACGCCAGTGCCGGTAACGGTGGCACACCGATTTGTTGTAGGAATAATTGAGGAACACAAGTTGCAGTGAACCAGAACTTCCTTTTACTGAACAGTTCAACTATTTACAGTCTTTAGTTAGTTCCACATGTAAAATATTGTAACAGGCAGGCTTTATATAAACGGCTGGCAAAGTCCTTGCAAGATACTCAGAGGGAACAACACTTACAGATCAGGCTGTATTTTCCTTAGATCCTGTGTGGCTTTCTCCAAGGCCCGTATGCCCTATTGCTGGCTTTATCCTTGGGTAGTGAAACCTTCCTCTGCTATATATCTCCTTGCTGTAAAATATCCTTCTGCCCTTCAGCTCTCTATTTGGCTGGATAAAACTTGGCTCTGCACTGTACTTTTAAAGGAACTTCAGGAGGCAACTTCTTCCCCTGGATTTACTTCTGAGCTCCTCTTGCTCAGGGACTCAGGCAGGCTAGACTGCACTGACTAGCCTCCTGGACTAAACTGCACTGCCTCTTTCCTGTCTGGGCCTAACTATATATACTATGGTGTTCCCTAGCTCCCTCTACTGCCTAGGAGGAGGAACTACCCCTACCAGGCCTGGTACAGGAGATAACAGGAAAATACACATTAAAGATACCATATAAAATACAATGACCATGTTCCACAAAAGGTGGGGAACAACGTGACCCAATTGACCCTTGTGTAGTGCCCACATTTACCTAGTGGGACACTACAGACATTACACAGGGTGATAGCCAGCCCACCCTCAGTTCATCTCAGCGCAAATTTGACTATGAAGAGGAGGAGGAGGAGGGGGAGGATGAGCTGGAGACAGTTGCCTCTGCTACAGAGGGTTGTACCCATGGAACTTTAATTCCATCTGTTCAGCATTAATGGGCAGAAGAGGAGGATGAGGAGATGATGTCCACATCGACGTTTGCCTGTTTGTACTCTGACACACATGGCTGACTTCATGTTAGACTAAAGAACGGGTGTATAGGGTAATAATCTACAGTGTTGAACAGTCCATCACTTGTAGTTTAGACCCCCGAAAAATAAAAGAGAGAGAGCGCCAGACCTCGTTTCAAGTGCAGTTAAAAAAGGAGTAAAGAATACCACTAGACCGTGATAAATACTATAATGCACAGAAAAGTATTATGGAGCAATGGTGTGAGATCTAGATGGTGGGTGCTCCGGGTGGAAGACCCTAAGCATACCCTGCTCCGCAGGAAAGACCGTCTAACAACCCAATAGTCAAATGACGATGTGGTTGACAGAGATGGAAACTGATAAAAATTGATGGGAATTAATATGAAAGGATAAATTACAAATACAATATAAAAGGTATGTAATAAAAGTGAGAGATGCCCATCAAAGGACAAAATCACACTCTTAAATAACACTCACTTCACTGGGGGGGTAGTCACCAGGATAAGCATAAAACACCTGTGACTTGAACCCCCCCGGCCAGGATCGCATGTAGAGTCGTAGTGATGAAGGCAGCAGGTAGTCCGGTACTTCTGATCAATCACCTTTATTGTGAAAATGGCTCGACGCGTTTCGGGGACAGTAGATCCCCTTCTTCAGGAGCATTACATAGTCAAGTGGCAGTGAAACAAACAATTTATACATTACTGGCCCTCAAAAAGGCGCGTTTTTCAAAACCGGAAGTGGTAAGGCCGTACTTCCGGTATTTGGAACGCATATGCGTTCCACAGCCGAATGGGTAAATGAATCTAAAAGATGTAAAAATTGTATATATGTTTAAATGAAAATACAAATATAGGTATACTGTCTTGGTCATAATAAATAAAAAATAAATAAATAATGCAGGCTAGATGCAGGTGTATATCTCAGCAGAGGGGCCGGATCGGACATGTCAGACCGGATGTGGTCTCACTTCCGCCCCGTGGAACGCACAACGATGCGTCTCACCACGGGCGGAAGTAGGGGTGGACTGCCGGGTGGTGATAACTTACAGTGACTAAAAATCGTCCGGCTCGGCTCCTTATGGTGCCGCTGATAGCTCCACCATCCTGTGGCCTCCCGGACCGGAAGTAGGGCCGACTTCCGCTCAGTGGAACGCACCTAATGCGTTCCAACAGAGACAGGAGCCGGGGTTTCCGGTCCACGGCAACGAGGCTCTGGTGGAACGCACAGCGCGGGCCAATAGGAGCCTGTGGTGATCAGTACAGGCAAATTGAAGAACCAGTGTTATGGGCACAAAACTGGTTATAAAAATGGTTATAAAATGATATGCTAACGGTGAATACAGAATAATAAGGAAATATATTAAAAAAATATATATAGAAATACATATATATATATATATATATATATATATAAAAAGGCATATAAGAAAAAGAAAAGAAGCACAAATGTATACATGTATGCTCACAGCAAATTGATACACACATATATACATATAAATGAATAAAATATATACATTAAAAATGCTAACCATAGTTAGATACAATATAATTCAATTCATATTCCTATAAAAAATTGTTAATAATGAATGAATAATAGATAATAATAAATAAATACTAAATAAATAAATGCATAAATACGATGGGTCATACATTAAATTGGGTAATGAAAGAGAGAATATAAAGAGTATATAATAATATAATATAAAAATGCGAGGACTACATATAGAAATTATATATAGGAATTATCAAATGGCACTCTTCTTCGGACATTACTCCCCTACTGGAGGTGGTAAGTCCAGGTAACGGATATAGTGTATCGATGGAGTATACTAGATACATAATTCAAAGAAGTTGTGTTCCTGATTTCGATAATGATAGTTTGGGTTTTGAATATTGAATATTTAATATTTAGGTTCTGAATATGGATGGAGAATGGTTGGACTTTAGTAGTTGGAGTGTTCCAAGGTTTCAGTTTAGTCCGAACGGGGTCAGGGTATTTAATTTAAAAATCCAAAACATCTCCTTACGGCAGAGAGTTTGGTAGGAATGAGGTACCCACTCTAATGGCGTGACATGAACTCGGGTCTCCATCATGATGGATTGAAAAATGCCGGGAGACGCTAGTGGGTCACCACTTTACGGTGGATATTTGAACGATGTTCGTTCATCCGTTCACGTAAGGATTGTGTAGTGCGACCTACGTAGTAACTATGGCAAGAGCAATACAGTAGGTAGATAACAAACGATGTACCACAATTCATTTCTTGTCGCAGGGGGATCGTACCTTCCAACTTATTGAGGGATAGTACTTGGGTGTTATGGGAAATCATGGCGCAACATTTGCACCGGGCCTTCCCACATCTAAAAGACCCTACCCTAGTGGGGTGGGCTGTGTTTCCTAGGAATTTCTCAATAGTAGTTGGTTTTACTGTCTCACCAATTTTAGGGCATGAGGGGGCCAAAATTTCTTTCAATGTTTTGGCCCTCCGAAATGTTAATACAGGGGCCTGAGGGATGCTCTGGCCAATGATCGGGTCTTTCAACAAAATCGGCCAATGTTTAATAAAGGTGTTTTTAATGGCAATATGTTGTGAATTATATCGGGTGATGAAGTTTAAAGGAAATTGTTTGGATTTCTTTCTACCATCAACATTTGTTGTAAGGATGGGCTCTTTTTTAGTTCCAATGGTCCTTTTTTTGGAGTCTGCAATAAGTCCTTTAGGGTAGCCTTTCTCTAGAAATCTCTTTCCTATCATCTCTAATTGTCCCTGTAGTGTTTTCTGGTCAGAGCAATTCCTCTGTAGCCTACGCATTTGACCGTATGGAATATTGTTTTTCCAACGGTAAGTGATGACAGCTCTTATAGTCAAGATAGCTGTTAGTATCCACCTGCTTGAAATGGGTTCTGGTAATAATGCAGTTGTCCTTTATGCTCAAATGAAGATCTAAGAAGGTTATTTCTCTCTGGCTATATTCAGACGTGAATGAGAGATTCCAACTATTTTTGTTTAGTGTTTCCACAAAAGTGCACAGATCCCCTACATCACCATCCCAGATGAAAATAATATCGTCTATGTATCGTTTGTATAATCGGATATTAGGATGTGAGAGTAGGCCCATCTTTTCTTCAAAATAACCCATAAAGAGGTTAGCATACGATGGGGCAAATTTCGTCCCCATCGCAGTACCCTTTCGCTGGAGATAGATTTTGTCCAGAAACGAGAAATAATTGTGTTGCAGGATGAAGTTGATAGATTTAAGTAAAAAATGGTATTGTGATAATGGCATTTTGGGGTCAGAACTAAGAAATACACTAATGGCTTCAAGGCCTAAAGAGTGTGTGATATTGCTGTAAAGAGCGGCAACATCCAAGGTGACCCATTGGTAGTTGTTTTCCCACTTCACTGACTTTAAAGTGTGTAATAGATGGGATGTGTCCTTCAGGTATGATGGTAATTGGATGACAAAATTTTGTAATATACCATCAATATATTCGGACAGGTTGGTAGTTAGAGAGCCCATACCCGAGATGATGGGTCTACCAGGGGGGTTAACCAGGGACTTGTGGATTTTTGGAAGGAAATAACATTTCGCCATAGCTGGATGGGGTATTTTAAGGTATGTTCTTAATTTCTTATCAAAAATACCCTGAGAATATCCCTCGTCTATGAGGTTATAAAGTTATTTTTTGTATGTCGCTGTGGGGTCTGTGGCTAGACGTATATAGTAGGCCTCATTGGATAATATATTAAGGGATTCAGAGATGTAATAGCTACTATCCATGACCACTATCCCCCCTCCTTTGTCCGCACTTTTGATAACAATATCTTTATATTTTTTTAGTGTTTTTGTGGCCATTCTTTGTTTAGAGCTTAGGTTATTGGCCCGGGGGGGGGGGGGGCAGATGTTGGAAGGTTTTGTTTAAGGTCCGCTAGAACCATATTGTAAAAAGTTTCTACATGTGAGCCTCTACTAGAAATAGGGTACAAATTGGATTTGGGTTGAATGTTAGATGGAATGATAGTTGTGCTCAAAGACGGTGTTGGTCCATTGGGCTCTAAAGTGGCGGAGCTGGATGCAGTTGTGGCGGTATCTAGGTTAGTATTCAAAAGGGTGACGGTACTGTTAAGCTGTTGTGTTTGGTCTTTAATAGAAAAATGTCTATGTAATGTGAGTTTCCTAGTGAATTGATTTAGATCCACAAATAGTTCGAACAAATCAGCACTATTAGTTGGACAGAATGATAAACCTTTTCCAAGGAGTTCGATTTCGTTACGGCTCAATGAATATTTGGAGAGATTGAAAACACCATTTGATTTTTCGAGAGTTTTTAGATCGATGTCAGGTTCTGTGCTCTGTCTATATTTTTTGGTTTGGGTTTCTTGTTTAGTGGTGCATTTATTTCGGCCTCCTCTACATCCTCTCGATCTACGTTTAGTCGTTTTTTCTTTAGGCTTGACACTGGAGTGTAGAAGTGAGTTATTTTCAATGATTGGGGTGTGGAGGGGGTGTTGGAAAGTGGTGTTTCTAGTGGTTTGATAAACGGACTCAGGGATAGAATACTGGTAAGAATTTTTCTGGACGGCGGGGTGGGGTTCGGGGTTCTGATTGAGGGGGAAACTCTGTCTAAAAAAGTGTCCTCAGTCAGATTAGATGGAAGAGCTAGGAATTGGTCAGATTCAGTTGGTGATGAAGAGTGGGTAGAAAAATTTAAATTGTCAAGGTCAGTACATTCAAGAGTGGGCGACGATAGACTAATCTCAGGGTGAGGTGAAACATAGGGTTTGGCTATGGTGGATCGTTCCTCCACTAGAGGATTAGTCATTACTGGCAAAAAATCTGACTTCTCAGGTGCCGTTGGTGACAAAGAATCTGCTTTGGGTGGGATGGGAACTGGTGAATGTGTATTGGCTACAAATATTCTTTGGGAAGGAGAGGTTGTGGGGCATGGCTTAGGGCCAAAAGATGATATTGGATAATTTGGGTGTGCTGATGAGGTGATATGATTTGGTTTGAGATATGTATTAGTGGTGAAATGGTCCATTTGTCTAGCTGGAACAGGGCCAGTCATTCGTGTCTTGGGGTCCCTTATCTTATTTTTATTAAAAAAGGTGAGTCCCTTTTTAGGTATTTTCAGGCTCTCAGAATACGATAGGGGATATTGGTGGGTGTAGTCGTTATTGTTATTGCTATTGTTATGGATTCGGGGGCGGAGTTTAGCCCGCTCCCAATTCCTAATTTTATTGGTGGAGTAATCAGTTAGGTCTCTTAGGAGCTTCTTACATTTTTCCCTGACAACATCATATTCGAAACGTCTAAGTTCCTCTCTTTTTCTTTTCAGGGGATAGTTTATGTATTGTTTATTAGATTCTATAAACAAAAGTTTTTTAAGAAGTATAACCAAATCAGAACAAATTAGTTTCGTCCCCATCCAGGGTACTGCGATGGGGACGAAATTTGCCCCATCGTATGCTAACCTCTTTATGGGTTATTTTGAAGAAAAGATGGGCCTACTCTCACATCCTAATATCCGATTATACAAACGATACATAGACGATATTATTTTCATCTGGGATGGTGATGTAGGGGATCTGTGCACTTTTGTGGAAACACTAAACAAAAATAGTTGGAATCTCTCATTCACGTCTGAATATAGCCAGAGAGAAATAACCTTCTTAGATCTTCATTTAAGCATAAAGGACAACTGCATTACTACCAGAACCCATTTCAAGCAGGTGGATACTAACAGCTATCTTGACTATCAGAGCTGTCATCACTACCGTTGGAAAAACAATATTCCATACGGTCAAATGCGTAGGCTACAGAGGAATTGCTCTGACCAGAAAACACTACAGGGACAATTAGAGATAATAGGAAAGAGATTTCTAGAGAAAGGCTACCCTAAAGGACTTATTGCAGACTCCAAAAAAAGGACCATTGGAACTAAAAAAGAACCCGTCCTCACAACAAATGTTGATGGTAGAAAGAAATCCAAACAATTTCCTTTAAACTTCATCACCCGATATAATTCACAACATCTTGCCATTAAAAACACCTTTATTAACCACTTCAGCCCCGCTAGCTGAAACCCCCTTCATGACCAGAGCACTTTTTACACTTCGGCACTACACTACTTTCACCGTTTATCGCTCGGTCATGCAACTTACCACCCAAATGAATTTTACCTCCTTTTCTTCTCACTAATAGAGCTTTCATTGGGTGGTATTTTATTGCTGCTGATTTTTTTACTTTTTTTGTTATTAATCGAAATGTAACAATTTTTTTGCAAAAAAATGACATTTTTCACTTTCAGCTGTAAAATTTTGCAAAAAAACGACATCCATATATAAATTTTTCACTAAATTTATAGTTCTACATGTCTTTGATAAAAAAAAAATGTTTGGGCAAAAAAAAAATGGTTTGGGTAAAAGTTATAGCGTTTACAAACTATGGTACAAAAATGTGAATTTCCGCTTTTTGAAGCAGCTCTGACTTTCTGAGCACCTGTCATGATTCCTGAGGTTCTACAATGCCCAGACAGTAGAAAAACCCCACAAATGACCCCATTTCGGAAAGTAGACACCCTAAGGTATTCGCTGATGGGCATAGTGAGTTCATAGAACTTTTTATTTTTTGTCACAAGTTAGCGGAAAATGATGATGATTTTTTATTTTTATTTTTTTCTTACAAAGTCTCATATTCCACTAACTTGCGACAAAAAATAAAAAATTCTAGGAACTCGCCATGCCCCTCACGGAATACCTTGGGGTGTCTTCTTTCCAAAATGGGGTCACTTGTGGGGTAGTTATACTGCCCTGGCAATTTAGGGGCCCAAATGTGTGAGAAGAACTTTGCAATCAAAATGTGTAAAAAATGACCGGTGAAATCCGAAAGGTGCACTTTGGAATATGTGCCCCTTTGCCCACCTTGGCAGCAAAAAAGTGTGACACATCTGGTATCGCCGTACTCAGGAGAAGTTGGGGAATGTGTTTTGGGGTGTCATTTTACATATACCCATGCTGGGTGAGAGAAATATCTTGGCAAAAGACAACTTTTCCAAATTTTTTATACAAAGTTGGCATTTGACCAAGATATTTTTCTCACCCAGCATGGGTATATGTAAAATGACACCCCAAAACACATTCCCCAACTTCTCCTGAGTACGGCGATACCAGATGTGTCACACTTTTTTGCAGCCAAGGTGGGCAAAGGGGCACATATTCCAAAGTGCACCTTTCGGATTTCGCAGGCCATTTTTTACACATTTTGATTGCAAAGTTCTTCTCACACATTTGGGCCCCTAAATTGCCAGGGCAGTATAACTACCCCACAAGTGACCCCATTTTGGAAAGAAGACACCCCAAGGTATTCCGTAAGGGGCATGGCGAGTTCCTAGAATTTTTTATTTTTTGTCGCAAGTTAGTGGAATATGAGACTTTGTAAGGAAAAAAGAAAAAAAAAGAAAAATCATCATTTTCCGCTAACTTGTGACAAAAAATAAAAAATTCTAGGAACTCGCCGTGCCCCTCACGGAATACCTTGGGGTGTCTTCTTTCCAAAATGGGGTCACTTGTGGCGTAGTTATACTGCCCTGGCAATTTAGGGGCCCAAATGTGTGAGAAGAACTTTGCAATCAAAATGTGTAAAAAATGGCCTGCGAAATCCGAAAGGTGATCTTTGGAATGTGTGCCCCTTTGCCCACCTAGGCTGCAAAAAAGTGTCACACATCTGGTATCGCCGTACTCAGGAGAAGTTGGAGAATGTGTTTTGGGGTGTCATTTTACATATACCCATGCTGGGTGAGAGAAATATCTTGGCAAAAGACAACTTTTCCAAATTTTTTATACAAAGTTGGCATTTGACCAAGATATTTTTCTCACCCAGCATGGGTATATGTAAAATGACACCCCAAAACACATTCCCCAGCTTCTCCTGAGTACGGCGATACCAGATGTGTCACACTTTTTTGCAGCCTAGATGCGCAAAGGTGCCCAAATTCCTTTTAGGAGGGCATTTTTAGACATTTGGATCCCAGACTTCTTCTCACACTTTAGGGCCCCTAAAAAGCCAGGGCAGTATAAATACCCCACATGTGACCCCACTTTGGAAAGAAGACACCCCAAGGTATTCAATGAGGGGCCTGGCGAGTTCATAGAAATTTTTTTTTTTTTGCATAAGTTAGCGGAAATTGATTTTTTTTGTTTTTTCTCACAAAGTCTCCCTTTCCGCTAACTTAGGACAATAATTTCAATCTTTCATGGACTCAATATGCCCCTCACGGAATACCTTGGGGTGTCTTCTTTCCGAAATGGGGTCACATGTGGGGTATTTATACTGCCCTGGCTTTTTAGGGGCCCTAAAGCGTGAGAAGAAGTCTGGAATATAAATGTCTAAAAATGTTTACGCATTTGGATTCCGTGAGGGGTATGGTGAGTTCATGTGAGATTTTATTTTTTGACACAAGTTAGTGGAATATGAGACTTTGTAAGGAAAAACAAAAACAAACAAAAAATTTCCGCTAACTTGGGCCAAAAAAATGTCTGAATGGAGCCTTACAGGGGGGGGGGGGGGGGTGATCAATGACAGGGGGGTGATCAATGACAGGGGGGTGATCACCCATATAGACTCCCTGATCACCCCCCTGTCATTGATCACCCCCTGTAAGGCTCCATTCAGACGTCCGCATAATTTTTACGGATCCATGGATACCAAAACACATGCGGACGTCTGAATGGAGCCTTACAGGGGGGTGATCAATGACTGGGGTTGATCAGGGAGTGTATATGGGTGATCACCCCTCTGTCATTGATCACCCCCCTGTAAGGCTCCATTCAGACGTCCGCATGATTTTTACGGATCCATGGATACCAAAACACATGCGGACGTCTGAATGGAGCCTTACAGGGGGGTGATCAATGACAGGGGGTGATCAGGGAGTGTATATGGGTGATCACCCCTCTGTCATTGATCACCCCCTGTAAGGCTCCATTCAGACGTCCGCATGATTTTTACGGATCCATGGATACATGGATCGGATCCGCAAAACACATGCAGATGTCTGAATGGAGCCTTACAGGGGGGTGATCAATGACAGGGGGTGATCAGGGAGTGTATATGGGTGATCACCCCTCTGTCATTGATCACCCCCCTGTAAGGCTCCATTCAGACGTCCGCATGATTTTTACGGATCCATGGATACCAAAACACATGCGGACGTCTGAATGGAGCCCTACAGGGGGGTGATCAATGACAGGGGGGTGATCAGGGAGTGTATATGGGTGATCACCCGCCTGTCATTGATCACCCCCCTGTAAGGCTCCATTCAGACGTCCGCATGTGTTTTGCGGATCCGATCCATGGATCCGTAAAAATCATGCGGACGTCTGAATGGAGCCTTACAGGGGGGTGATCAATGACAGAGTGGTGATCAATGCAGGGGGTGATCAGGGAATCTATATGGGTGATCACCCGCCTGTCATTGATCACCCCCCTGTAAGGCTCCATTCAGACGTCCGTATGTGTTTTGCGGATCCGATCCATGTATCAGTGGATCCGTAAAAATCATGCGGATGTCTGAATGGAGCCTTACAGGGGGGTGATCAATGACAGAGGGGTGATCAATGACAGGGAAGTGATCAGGAAGTCTATATGCGTGATCACCCACTTGTCATTGATCACCCCCCTGTAAGGTTCCATTCAGACGTCCGTATGCGTTTTGCGGATCCGATCCATGTATCCGTGGATCCGTAAAAATCATACGGACGTCTAAACGGAGCCTGACAGGGGGGTGATCAATGACAGGGGGGTGATCAATGACAGGGGGGTGATCAGGGAGTTTATATGGGGTGATCAGGGGTTCATAAAGGGTTAATAAGTGACGGGGGGGGGGGGGGTGTAGTGTAGTGTAGTGTTTGGTGCGACTTTACTGACCTACCTGTGTCCTCTGGTGGTCGATCCTAACAAAAGGGACCACCAGAGGACCAGGTAGGAGGTATATTAGACGCTGTTATCAAAACAGCGTCTAATATACCTGTTAGGGGTTAAAAAATTCGGATCTCCAGCCTGCCAGCGAGCGATCGCCGCTGGCATGCTGGAGATCCACTCGCTTACCTTCCGTTCCTGTGAGCGCGCGCGCCTGTGTGCGCGCGTTCACAGGAAATCTCGGCTCTCGCGGGAGGACGCGTATATGCGTCCACCCAGAAGAGCAGGGCCGCCGGCAGGACGCAATCCTGCGTACGGCGGTCCTGTAGTGGTTAAACATTGGCCGATTTTGTTGAAAGACCCGATCATTGGCCAGAGCATACCTCAGGCCCCTGTATTAACATTTCGGAGGGCCAAAACATTGAAAGAAATTTTGGCCCCCTCATGCCCTAAAATTGGCGAGACAGTAAAACCAACTACTATTGAGAAATTCCTAGGAAACACAGCCCACCCCACTAGGGTAGGGTCTTTTAGATGTGGGAAGGCCCGGTGCAAATGTTGCGCCATGATTTCCCATA